>NW_023270807.1:82930912-82934756 GCF_011800145.1 Mirounga leonina | reverse complement strand
ATATGACTACCAAACATTTGAATAAGTCTTTATAGTTCTCAAAACCTTATTTTATCCTTTCAACAAAGGAAGTGAAGCAAGCACTGTTGCCCCCATTTTCCAGATGGGGAAATCTAGGCTGAAAGAGGTAAAGTGACTGATACAATGTGATACATTTAGAAGCCAAACTGTCTTCTGATTCCCACTTTAGCACTCTATCCACAGCCACAGTGATTCCCCAAATGAAGAAAAACAATCACTGTCTTCCACTCAGCATTTTTTTTTTTTTTAAGATTTTATTTATTTATTTGAGACAGAGAGAATGAGCTACAGAGAGCATGAGAGGGAGGAGGGTCAGAGGGAGAAGCAGACTCCCTGCCGAGCAGGGAGCCCGATGCGGGACTCGATCCCGGGACTCCAAGATCATGACCTGAGCCGAAGGCAGTCGCTTAACCAACTGAGCCACCCAGGCACCCCCACTCAGCATTTCTAAACATGAAACTCAGCATCCTAGGAAACACCTTCTACTCTGCTTGCACTCTACTTCTGTCTGCATGATCTTGGAGTTGCTCTCTCCCCACTGCCTCTGTTGCATCATCCACATGGACCCAATCTATTTATTTGGCTACTTACACCATTCAAGACCATCCACAAGCAGAAAATGGCAATAAACTCCCGTTAACAATCATTTTTACACCAGTAACTATTCAGTGTTGACATCTAGGTCATAGCTATCCCAGTTCCAAGATAGCCCAATGAGGATTATTAGTCTTACTCAAAAAAGGTAGGACTAATTGATTTTGTTTTATTTGTTTTTCCCAAACAAGAATTAGCAACTCCTTTAATACTTAAAACAGACCAAATGAAAAGAAGGAAAAAAGGAGAGGAAAAAAATTAAATCGGGGGGTCAGGGGGTGGGGACATATAAATAGAAAGCACTAGAGTAGCACAAATATACTTTGACGGTTTACCTACAGAGGGCTGCCCTCTTTGCTGGAGAACAACCTTTGTTCTGAAAATGGGCCCTGAATTACTAGACATAAACCAGCAAGCACCCTCCAAAATTACCAAAGGGATCTTATTAGACAACAGCTATATTCTCTGTGGAGATATGTTCAAAAGTTGACAAGTCTATGCTAACACCTGGAAAGTCACAGCCCTTTGGCTTGATATTTGGCACAAGTTGGCCCACACTGGATTTAAGCCACAAAAGTTAAATTACTTAAATGCCCAAAAACTCTTGTTGTAAATTTCACCTACAAAATTTTAACAAGTTCCAGAATCTTCCATATCACTGTGTTACAACAGTTACATTAACTTACAAGTGCTTTGTTCTAGTTTTCCCATTTTTTCAATTTCAAAGAATAAAACTATTTGCTTTCAGTAGAAAACAGGTACAACTGAAATGAAAATTAAGAATCTATTAAAAAGCCAGTCCAAAAATTATCCAGGACAATCTTGGAACTTTTCTTAATGTTTTATTTACTTGAGCCTCCATCACACTTCATGTCAAGACTTTCATGCATTCAAAACAGCCCCCACAAAATGATGCTTTTCTGTCAACCCTGTCCCACATTCTCCTTCCTGATCCCCAAGCGCAGCTTTTAACATTTGCAAATATATCAAGCAATTTGTTTCAACAAGCAAATCTTACCTAGTGGCAGTGAAGAAATAACTCCCCGGTAGTCTTTAGGATTGCTGTCCACCCCCAAGACTTCTCCTAAAGGTCCAGCACTAATTGAAAGAGAGGAAATATAAAATCAATGCTTTGTAATAAAAAAGAAGCCTTCAAGTCCACAATTAATATGTTTAAATTTTGAATCACTGACTTATTGCATAATTTCACACAATACCACTCAGTATATTAAAAATAAAATAAACTAGTTCGGGATGAGACGAAATGGATTTTATCATTCATATCATTCCCTTATCGTAAATTCCTAAATTAAAGATTCCCCCTTTGTATGACCAGCAGGTGAAAGTTACAGGGATCATTTGATTCAACTTTAATTTTTCTCAGTGCTTTTATCTTTAAAATTAAAGTTACTTTGCAGAACACACGCTAGCAAATGAATAGATATTATGCAAGCAGTTTTTTCCCATGTATGTAAATATTTAAATCACAACTTAAACAAAGTATTCAGAAGTAATGTCTTAACCAGTGAAACAAAATTACACTCTTAGAACTAAGGGACTGCTTATTTTATGACTGACTATATATAAAGGCACGGTTAAGAAGAAACTAAGCACCATCCTTTAATTATATTTATTAGAGAATAAAATGATCAGCTTATATAAAAGACAAATTTCAACCAAAGGTCTTTTTCATTTTTTTTCGAAGTTTTAAACACTTTGTATTTTTATTAACATTCAAAATGAAACGACCTGCTGTGACTCCTGATTGATTAAAGATAAAGACAATAATAAATATAAAGACAAACTGTTTCTAACCCAGTTACGGACCCATCTCAAATCCCCGAATAAAAGCAAAGTGTTTTTCCCATATAAATGAAGAGGGATCGAAGCTACAGGCTCTGGGTCGTCAGAACTTATCTGCTCTCCAATTTACTAAACCTTCTATTTCTGATCGGCATCCATTCACACAACATCTGGCTGCTCGCTCAGGTCCTCTAATTACTTCCACGTCTGAATAGACTACGTAGCTACAAGCAAAGGCCAAACTTTGCTCTCGGCCTTCCGAACTTAAAGATGCGTTTAACCACTAGAGGTCTCCCCTTGGCCAGTTTTGCATGTTCGCTATTTTGCTGCACTTGAAACTTTCCGGAGAAATGCTCTACTCGAGTCAGTGTTTTTCTAAAAACTTGCGCAAAAATCCACGCGACCGAACTAGCCAGTACAGAGACTCTCGGGCTCCCCAAACCAATAAAAATATCACAAACAACGCTTTAGGAAAATCAAAATTAAAATTCGACGCACTCGCCTAACCGTCGTCCGCCCCCCCCACCCAAAACCTTATTTCTCATCCGTTTCCCTTAACTTAAACTTAAAACAATTAAAAAAATCTATTTTTGTTTCTGTAGACTTTGAATGATTTCTAATGCATTTTCTCTGGCGGTGGACCCGAGGTGGGAAAGGAGCGGGCCAAGGGATGCAGGGAGGGGGAAGGGCCGTGCTCACAGCGCCCGAGGAAGTTGCATAAGGAAAGAGACTCCGTTTTTTGGGTCCCCTCAAAAAAATCGGCGGGGAGGGGGAGGAAAAGGAAGCGGGGGGGGGGGAGGCGGGGAGGAGGGAAACTGAAGCGACGTTTACCTTCGTCTCCCCGTGGAAGGGTGGGGTAAGGGCTACGGTCTTCGCGACCCCGGAGGGCGACTCGTTACCCCCACCTCTCTCCGAGCGCAGACGGACAAACAGATACCCCCACCCCTCCGCGGAGAAGGCGGCTAAGAAACCGCCTGCTTTTAAACTTTCTCTCACGGTCGCACTGTGGGCCATGCTTTGACCAGAAGGGGGGGGGGGGGGGGGGGAAACCAAAAGGCCTTTTTCTTTAAAGGGAATTAAAGTTTTACCCCCCGCCAAAAAGTTTCGCCCCCCCCCCCCCCGCCCCCCCCCCCCCCCCCCCCCCCCCCGGGGCCCCACAGTTTTCCCCCCCCCCCCCCCCCCCCCCAGCTCGCGGGGCGCGCGGCGGATGCCTCGGCTTCTGCGCTTCCCGATCCCCACCCCCGCCGGCCTCTACTTCCCCCCGCCCGGCCGCCGCGGCGCGAGGACGGCCCGCCGGGCCCAGGACGCGAGTGTGCAAAACCCATTATTCCGGAATGGCACACGCACGCGGCGCGAGGCGGGCGGCGGCCCGACCCGGACCCCTCTCTGCCTCCCCAATATAAGGGCGGCGTAAACAAGTTGCAGG
>NW_023270807.1:82816920-82930512 GCF_011800145.1 Mirounga leonina | reverse complement strand
CACTCGGGCACGCACCCCGGCGGAGCCCGGCGCCGCCGCGCTCCCCCACCCCGCGCCCGGTGTCATGAAAGCGACCGAAGTGACAAGCTCGGGGGGCGCGGGGGAGGGGGCCCACACGCATCCCGCCGCCTGCGCGCCGCGCGAGCCCGACGCGGCCGCCTCGCCCCGGCTCCCTTCAGCACGGCCCCCCACACCCTTCCCCGTGTGCGCGCAAAGAAAAAAATACAAGTCTCTCCTCCCCCCATTTTTTCCTTTCTCTTTTCTCTCTCTTTTGTTCCTCTTTCACACTCGCACTCACTACTTCAGAGTGAGATGCCCAGAGACTCCCCCTCCAGCCGTTTCCGAGTCACTTGCCCACTTTTTTTCCCCGGGATTAAGTTTTCTCCTCTTTCCCAGAGGCGCAGAGAAGTGGGGGAGAAACCCCTTCTGTCCTTTCCCCTCCCCTGATCTGTTTCACAAGACGAGGGTGCGCTTCCTTCTCTCTATAGGTCTCTTAACTTTCATCCTCACCCAGAAAAATAAATGAGTGGCTTTTGCACGGACAAATCTTCTGATTAATTAGAGATTAGATCCGATCAACCGCTTCTTACCCCCAAATTTTCTCTTTTTTTTTTCTCCGTCTCACGAGTAGTCCTGACAAATGGTCCAGGGCTGCGGGCGCAGTGCGCATGTGCGCGTAGAGTCAGGGCTGGGGAGAGGGGAAACTGCGCTGGTGCTGGTGCCGCCGCGGCCGCCGCCGCTGCCGGGGAGGCTCGCGCTGGCTTCCCTGTTACTGCTACTGCGCCTTCGCCGCTGGAAAGCAGCAATAAAGCCGGTCGGCAAATCAGCTGCCCGCAGATAGTGTTTCAGGTGCATCTTTTCAATGGCCTTGTCACCGGCTCAGGGCTGGTGCCAGAACAGTCAAAACAAATATGAGAGACTGCTCAGGTTGTAGATTTCTTTGTCTATTTTTCACTTTACTTTTTTTTTTTTTAAAGGCAATTCTCAGAGCAGCTAATCCAGCATGTACTGTAAATGGATTCATTCAGCCATTAAAGAGTGGGCCTTGGTCTTATACAAACACTACCCACAGGCTCAATGCATGCTACAGGTCGTGAAAAATAAGAAAGTTTTAAGCTTCTACGCAGTAGAACCTCCCCCGCTTTGAGGACTGGAAGAATGCACGGGTTAAGTGTGCGTGTAAAACTTGTGTGTTCTTTCGGTTCCTCAAGTGTTGGGTCTTTATTGACAGCTTCAGCATGTTAGGCCTCTGTTGTGAAATATGTTTGGATTCGTTCATCAACTTAGAAATCAGTGTTCCTAGACCCGGGCAATCGGCAGATCCAGGACTAGTAACCTTCATGTAACCAATCAAGATGGCTGAGCCGTCCTAAAGAGCCAAACCTGTCTTTGTTAAGGCGTCAAAACTAGATCAGGGGAGAGTATTGTATTTCAGTATTGACAGCCTTCCACTTATTGACTGCAGACCTCCTTTTGGGCAGCTCACCATTCTCCTTTTCTACTGGTTACAAGTATTACAAAATAATTTGTGTAATTGAAGTTGTGATAAACATTGTAATGTCAATAACAATTTGCGGTTGGAGAAAAAAAAGGAGTAGCACGTGTGATTTCCAGAATGGCAGAAGCAAGTCTTATATTTGGCAGGGGTGGGGAAAGTAAGGGAAAGGCTCCGGCCCTCAGAGTGGGCTATTTATTTTGCATCTGGTAAAAGGTAAAGGAGGCCTTTTTTTCAAAATTGCTGCCCGAGGCCCAGAATTTAAATATATCACAGATGGAAATACTGTATTAAAAATCCTTCTTCAAAATGTAAGTAATATTATTTCTTGATTGATTTTTTTTTTTTTTTTTTTACTTAAGGGATGTTCCTTGAACCAGTTTCAGAAAATAAACTGGTAATTTCTTCCTTTAGGACCATGAAATTGCCCTAGAGAAGCTGCCCATCCCACAGTCTCTTCTGTTGGTACAGTGACCAAATTCTCCAAACCAAAAATCAGGACATATGTCTTACCGTGTACTCAAGAACAAAGGAACAAACCCATGAAGCTGAAATGAGTTTATAAAATATGCTCGTATGTCGAGCAGCCATTGGTTTAGGGGTACGAAGTGGAGCAGTGGAGCTGGGTTAGTGAAAGCTATAGATAATCTCAGACCACCAGTTAACTATTGATTTCACCCACCACATCCAACCCTTTTCAGAGCTGCTCCCAAACAGCCTAATTAACTGATGTGAATTTCAGCTCCTCTCCTTTTCTCCTTAGTCCTTGAATAATAAGCAGTGAAATGGCCAAAGGCAGACTATAGGAGGAGCAGAAAAGAAAGGCCATGAACTATGTGCAAAACTAAGACCATACCACAAAGAAAAAAAACCCTTAAATTTTAGAGTTTTCTTTCTAAAAATCCATTTTAGATTTATTCTCTCTAGATAACTTCTGCATGATATTTCTGTTTCACACATATTTTCAGAGATGTTGGTTTAAAAGTCTGTAAACTTATATTAATGGCCTTCTTGTGCTGAGCATTCTGCAAGGTGCTAGGGAATAACAGCAGACAAAAACTAGGCCACAAGGAATTGAGTCTGGCAAGAGAGTCTAGCGAACTGGGCATTGCATTACAATATGGTAGGTCATAGTAGGGTATGCAGGGCAAGGACGGTTGAGGAGCACCTATGGCGATGAGGACAGGTTGTCCAGAAAAAGTCATATCTAAGCTGATTCTTGAAGGACCACCATCCCTGGTGCGTTGTTCCACTTTTCCTCTGGGAAAAAGGATCCAATCAGAGGACGTCTGAGGGTTTGGAGAACAAGGCTTGCCTGGGACCTGTGCACTAATTGAGGTCCACTAACAAAAATAAAGGTGAGTTGAGGCTCTCTGGAATAGAGATTTGCCTTTCTCCCCCAGAGATCACTCATAAAACCTCAAAGATTTCATCACGGCTGTTCCCAAGATGTGGTTCAGGGTAGGAGATATTTTGAAGGTACTCACATGTAAAATTAAGACTGCTACCACATTTTTCTACAGAGAATCCTTTAGTGCCACCACCTGAGACAGAGGCAGAATGCAGCATTAGGATCTAGATAACATTGTGGTATTCTTCAGGTAAACTACTACTATTTACAGGACCTCTCTCCATCTGGTCCCTAAATGGTAATATACTCGTAGAAGCTTCTTTGCTGTTCCTTCACCCATCCACCCACCACTTAGTCACTGCTTAATAATTCATCATGAATCCCTTCTTTCTAGCTTCACTGAATCTCATCACTCTCCAGCACTCCCCACCTCCCATTCCACCCTGCTCTACCCTCTGACACCTACATACCAAATCCGTCCTTCAGATGAGATTTCAATTTCCTTGACACCTCAAACAAAAGTATTAGTTCATTCCTTTATTATTCTTTGTACCGATTTATTTAAACCCAAACTTATTCCCCCCAAAAGACTTCAGATTACTCCATTCCTAAATATTCTGAAGCTAGAGTTATCTTACATGGAAAATATTTTAAACAAATCACTGCATTCGTTCTTCAGAGAATTTTTGAGGCTTCCCGTAACCTCCCAGTGAAGGTCATCTAAAACCTCTCTCACTGGACTCTTAACTCTAGGAGACAAACTGAGGGGTGCTGGAGGGGAGGTGGATGGGGGGATGGGGTGATTGGGTGATGGGCATTGAAGGAGAGCACTTGTTGTGATGAGCACTGGGTGTTGTATGCAACTGATGAATCACTAAATTCAATCCCTGAAACTAGTAATACACTCTGTGTTAACTAAATTGAATTTAAATATATTTTCTTAATGAAAATAAAAAGTAAAAATAAATAAAATGAAACCTCTCTCAGTCTACTCCATTCTCCTACCTCTACTCTGTGTGAACTTCAGTTTAAAAACCTAAACTCCCTTTTCCTAACACTGAGCTTGTCCTGCATCGATAGGATTCACTCTTCCTGGCCTGGAACAGTTCAAGGACGACCTCCTCCATGGGCCAGTCCCTCACAAATTGAAATTGGAGTGAAGTCCAAGAGATTTGTGTTCTAATCCAGTTCTGCCACCACCTGCTGGGAACCATTAGGCAGGTCACCTCACATTTCAGGGCTTCAATTCTCTCACTAGTTAGACAAAGAGAACAGTCATTGATTTCTGAGGCCTCTTTGAAAGCCATGTCCTTCCCCATCTTTCTCACAGAACAGGAACACTGTCACAGTTTGGTACAAATAATACGGAACCAAGAAAGGAATTTTAAGGAGTGAAAATCCATCCTTCTGCTAGGTCTCAGAATGTTATCAGTTTAAGGCTCATTCAGTTAGTTTAAGCCTGGTACTAATGAGATCAAGGTTGTGGGTTCCATTCCCTAATGGCTAGTTAGTTTTGATCTGTTTCATAGCCACAAACTGCTTTTCTAACACCAGTCCCCCATGTTGTAACGTGTGCTGCTGGTCACAAGTCTCGAGGTAAAATTGAATCTTTCCGTAGAAATTTTCTAAATGAACAATACTTGAAATCGTCCTTTTAATGTATTATCTTACTTTTAAGTGTGAGTCAAGTTATTGATTTTTTTAGCCTACATAATTGTGTGCTCCATGTTTTTCCAAGTATAAAAATGACGTTAACATTGATTTGGCCAAGATTCTTATTATTGATATTTGTAAGAGCTGCGTTTGATTTTCTTGTTAGTGTTCTAGATAACACTGAAATGTTTATTAAGTACTCTCATTTGAATCCTGGTTATCTTTATTGTGACACATCTGCATACATTCTTAGCACAGAGCTTGTGATGGTAAAAAGTAATTGAAATGCTAAGGGTGAAAGAAAAGGGGTATATTATTCATCAGGTAGGGAAAGCATTACAATGTGTATCACGTTCTCAACATCCCAAGGAAATAATATAGAAAGGGCTTATGGATGGATGTGAATATTTATTATCATTTTGTTTAGATACAAAAGTAAAGATAGCAATATGACAGATATATCCAAAATAGTAGAATAATGTTGGACTGTAAACTGCCTTCTAAATTTAAAGAAAAAAGATAATTTATAATTTTTCATAATTAAAGCCTAAATGCAAAAGCCTTATGACTAAACAATGTTAGAAAGCATAAGCCAGACTTCAGAACATGTCTGTAACAATAGCCCTCCATACTCTGAGAGCCTGGTCCTAAAATATTCTTTCCATTTGACCTGGCCTCCTGACCACAGCTGATTGGTCCAGGAAAGGACATTTAATCCCAGGACTGAATTGAGTAGCAAGGGGTGGCCTATGAGTCGACAGGGAGTGCTTTCCCATATGAGTAAAAGTGATGAAATGGACCAGTTATATTCTTAAACTTGGCCATATGAACTGGAACTACTGAAGATAAAGTTAGTTCACAGGCATTATAAAAACTAAATGATTCATGGAGAGAATAAGGCAGAGTGCAGGCTAATTAGCTACTAGGCATTAGAAACTATGCATAAATAGAAATCGTAAGGTAGAGCAGAGCAGAAGTTAGCCAGCCAGATAAAGATAGAGGTGCCAGAGTTTCACTGGGCTCTGCATGACCTCCTATTCCCAAAGGTCATTCTAGTCTTGGAGAGGCCTGGCCACTCTGTGATCACCATGAAGCCTACCCACATAGCTAGAATTTCTGTCTTCATGAATATCGCCATAATAACTCCCCATCCCTTTGGGAAAGTGAATCATTTTTTGAATTGGGTGGATAAACAAAAGAACCCAGGCAACAGCAAAGAGGATGACTTGTTTCCATTAGACTTGCAAAACAGAGGGGAATTTTACCTCACTCTCTAGATCTGTAAAATGGGGATATGACTAGCACCTAGCTCATAGGGGCATTATAAGGACTGAATGGATCTATGCAAGACTAAACCTTGGCACGTGGTTAGTAATCAGTAAATGTGAGCCTGAGAGTCGGGATTTTTGCCTGTTTTTGTTTTCTGCAGTATTGCTAGCATTCAGAATTGTACCTGCACACAGTTAACTATGAAAAAAATATTTATTGAATGACTTAAGGGAATGTTAATACACAAATTATTACATCTGCTCTTCTACTTGTCCCTTTCCCAGCTGGTTACTAGGCCATAGGTATCATGTCACAAACATGCTCATGGGCAACATCTCCCTAAAAGTTCCTAAAAGCATGTAAACAGAGAGTGCTAATGGAATTCATAGGCCCTATTTCAAAGGAGCCTGCTGTTCAGAATATATTATCTTTATTTAGCATTTATATTACACTTTTACATTTTCAAAGCCCTTTGCAGTTTTTTAACTAAATATTTGTTATAACATTCCTACGTTATCTTTCATAAGGGAGGTAACTGAGGCATGGTTCCAATTGTTAATACCTAGATCTGGAATTGAATTCATCACATAAATACAGTAAGTGTAACTGTATATATATAAAAAAAATCTGGAACATTACTTGGTTCCTGTAGAATGCCGAATGGAATGTCAGTGTTTGAGAAGAAGACAATCTGTCACTTTAAATTACACTAGCTATGCCTTTACCCTTGGTTCTATTTCAGAAACTACCATCAATAGAAAGGTTTTTAAACTGAGGTTTCTCAATGGGTTTGAAGTCTTTAAAGAATAAGATTTTGAAATTTAGTATTAAATTTTTCACATCTCAGTAATTGCACAATCTTTCTCTATGAAAATCTCTTTGAGACAGTAGTTCTTTCCTAGTGTCAATGTGTTGAGGGTTTCTGTATGTGTGCCCTTAGAATTTGTAGACAGTGAGGAATGAAGTGGGTAAAAATCAGTATACCATTGATGAAAGCGGTCAAGAGTAATCTAAGTTAAGGGTCTACAAAAGGGCTAAGGAGATTTGGGAAATACCAAAATCCAATCAGGTGTCCCTGTGGAGTTTCAAGAAAGTCTGAAATGTATTGGACCAAAAAGAGATACTGAGCTTGGGTTGCTATTTCAGCTGATTGACTACAGGAATATAGTAAATAATATTGTAATAACTTTGTATGGTGACTGATGGTAGCTACAATTATCATTTTGTAATGGTAGTACCTTGGTACTAGATGTGAATATTTATTATATTCATTCGGTATGTTGAACATTAGGAACTAACGTAATCTCGTATATGAACAATACTTCAATAATAAAAAAAAATACCAACCCCAGCCGAACAAAAACAAAAAATCCTCAGAGGAGTCTCCAGTAGAGCTGGATAATCTATTCATTTGTCTCTAGTTGACGCTGTCTTCCATGGCCAAATCAACTGTTTACTGATCTCAAGGTCAGATTCCACTCCAGGGTTCCTCTCTCCCCATGCATGCTCCTTCAACTCTTCCCTTCAACTTCCAAATCTCTCTCTTTTCCTCTCCCATCTCTCGTGAAAAACGTCCCTACTTCTTCCCCAGGCTGTGCTTCCAAATGTGCTCTTGGTCACGTCCTCTTTTTGTCCTCCACGAATTTTCATGATTCTCCCAATGTTTACAGTTCATTATTCTGCGCTGGCTTTTTCACAGCCAAAAAACACACTCATGCTTATCTTCTCAATCCTGAAAAAGAAAATCTGTTGTCAACTCCACACCCTTTTAAATACTGTGCCATAATTTCTCTTTTCCTTTGCTGCCAAACTTCTTGAACAAGTAGTTTATATTTACTTTCTTGATTTCCCTACCTTCCATTCATTCTTTAATCCATGGACGTTACAATACATGCTTTCTTCTCTGTAAAGTCTCCAATGACTTCCTAAATGTCAAATCTAATGGCCACTGTCCAGCTCCTATTTAAGATTCTAGATTTGACAGTGTTGACAAATCCCTTCTTTGGAATTGTCTTTTCATTCAAACTCGTTGCCAATTCACTATTCTCAATGTTCTCTTATCTTTCAGACCTAGTCCTTTCTTCTCCTCCCACGTGCTCACTGTTGGGCAAAGAATTCCTGGACTACATTTTTGTTTGTGAGCATTCCACTGAGCTTCAAACTACATCTCCAATTTCTTGAGAGATAAATCCACATGGGTATTCCATGTGTTTGAAGACAGTGGAATGGTGTGGGGGTTTACCAGAGCAAAGGCTTCAACTTCGGAGTTCCACCTGGGTTGGTTGTTTGGAGTTCTACCCAATTCTACCCCTTAACCAGATATTAATAACTTAATCTACCTAAACTGAGTTTCTTCCCACGTGCAATAACCCCTACTTCACTGGGCCATTATCAAGATTAAATGAGATAATGCCTGGAAGGTACCTAACCAATAAAAGCTTAGTAAATGGTAACGACTGTTTTTGCCTGCTTCTTTTTCCTTCTGCATTCTTCATCTCAGTCACTGATTTAACTACAACTTCCTCTTCCTGCCACCCACGTCCAGTTGTCAACAGATTCGATTGATTGTTCCTCTATAATAATCTCTCCTCTATGCCTTCTCCTGCCTTTTACTATTTTGACTGCCACTGCCCTACTTTGCCTCCTGCCAAATTACTACCCTATATCTCTAACTCTAGCCTTTCCAATTATCTTCCTCAAGTATAGCGTTAGTAATGTTACTCCCCTGCGCCCATTCCTTAAGTGGTTCCTCATAACTTTAGAAAAAGTTTATCTCCTCAGTGTGGTACTTAGTGCTCTTCAAGCACCGGGCTGAGTGGTCTTTCCATCTTCAGCTAGTACACCCCACAAACCCACGAGGAAGCCATACCAAGCGAGCGTGGCGCATTTTCACTTGACTTGGCTTTTGTTCATGCTATTTTCTAAGCTTGAAATACCCTGTCCCTGCACCTGCTTGACCTAGCAAAATTTCTAACTCACTTGAACAGATATTTGTACACTCATATTTATAGCCGTGTATTCACAATAGCCAAAAGGTGGGAACAGCACAAATGTCCATCAACAGAAGAATGGATGAACAAAATGTGTTATGTACATACAATGGAATATTAGTAACCCTTATAAAAGGAAGGAAATTCTGACACTTGCTATAACACAAATGAACCTTGAAGACATGTGAAGTAAAGTAAGCCAGTCACAAAAGAACAGGTATTGTAGGGTTCCACTTATATGAGGCACCTAGAGTAGTCACTCCAAAGATACAGAAGTAGTGAAAAGAAGGGGCACATGCACTCCAATGTTCATAGCAGCAATTTCCACAATAATCAAACTGTGGAAGGAGCCAAGATGTCCTTCAACAGATGAATGGATAAAGATGGATAAAGAAGAAGATACAATGTAATATTACTCAGCCATCAGAAAGGATGAATACCTACCATTTACGTTGACATGGATGGAACTGGAGGGTATTATGCTAAGCAAAATAAGTCAATCAGAGAAAGACAATTATCGTATGGTGTCACTCATATGTGGAATATACGAAATGGAGGGAAAATTGAATGGGAAGAAATCAGAGAGGTAGAAAAACCATGAGAGACTCTTGACTCTGGGAAACAAACTGAGGGTTGTGGGAAGGGAGGTGGGCGGCAGGATGGGGAACTTGGTGATGGGCATTAAGGAGGGCACGTGATGTGATGAGCACTGGGTGTTATATGCAACTAATGGATCATTGAAAACTACATCTGTAACTAATGATGTACTATATGTTGGCTAATTGAATTTAAATTAAAAAATAAAAACAAATTCAGAGACAGAAAGTAGAATGGTGGTTGCCAGGAGCAGGGGAAAGGGGAAATGGGGAATTATTGTTTACTGGACACAGCGTTTCAGTTTTGCAAGGTGAAAAAAGTTCTGAAGATGGCTGGTGGTAATGATTTTGCCACAGTGCGACTGTACTTAATACCACTGTCCTGTACCATTAAAAATGGTAAATTTTATGTTATGTATATTTTACCACAATTTAAATTTTTTTCTGATTCCTCTTTAGTTACATATATTAAGTACCAGGAATTATTCTAGGTACGGGGAATTCAAAAAGTAAACAAAAAATAAAGTGCTGACTGTCCCAAAGGGGCATATAATTGAGAAAGGCTCAAATTCTAACTCTACCATGCAAAACTCCAGGTAATTACACTGGGAATTTAAAGCTTTCTTCTGTCTCTGTATCTATTTTAGCACTTGCCACCTTCTGCTCTATATTGTGTCTGGTACTTGTAAACTTTTGTCTCTCTTTTGGGATAATAAAATACCTAAGGTCAGGAGCTCTGTCTTATCTATCTTTTTTTTTTTTTTTAAATCTATCATAGCACTTAATGCAGTTCATTGCACATAACGGGAGCTCAATAAATACTTGTAGAGTACAACAGAATGGAATGGAAGTTAAATTTGGCCATCCGTGATGTTCCAGGCTGGAAATGACACCACCTGATTAGATGGGCCTTCCTCAGAATGGGTTTCCTGACCAATGGCATTTGCCAACCAAAAGATCAAAAGAAAGCTCACCTCAAAAATACCACTACATCACTCAACACCAGGTACTCTCAGCTGTTACAGGTTTGATGTATGATCCTTAGTAAATGTGGCTATCATCTCATATCTGAATTAATTTTCTAAAATTTCAAATTGAAAGCCGTAATTTAAACATGGGTGGTTGGGCCTAGACACTGTCCGGCATATTTACAATCAGAACTGTGAGCCAACCATTAAGAGTTTTGTGAGAAGAGGTATAGCCACCGTCAGTTGGCTTCCCTCCCTGGCCCACAGAGTTTGGAGCAGTCTGCCTCAGAGCTGGTTTGGTTTTGAGGACCTGGAAATAATCAGCACAAATAGCACTTAGGAATCTAGAACTTTCTATCCTCTGATAAGCCTTTAATTATAAATCATCTAGGTAGCAACAGGCACTTAAGCCTGTCTTCTTGAGTGCTAAGAAAAATTTTCCCTCATCAGGATGGGATTTCTCTTTTCATCTTCAGAGGCAGAGTTCTTTATTTTACTGTCAAGATAAGATTTAGGCACCCTGGTGCTTCATAATTATGGTTAAAATTTCCTGAGTGATTACCGAGTGCCAAGAACTGTGTTATGCACTTTATCTGTATTATCTTATGTCTTCTCCACAACGCTATAGGGAGCAAGGTGGATTTCTTTTGTTTGTGGCTTCCCCAGATTCCCTTCCTCCTCTTTCATTAATACCACCACCTGGATCCTAGGGAGCTCCCAGCCTCATTCCATGTGGTCTTGGGGACCTGTCTGTTCTAACACTTCCTGACATCAAGGAAGGGGTGGGTAATGGAAATGAGGCCAATTAGATTGTCAGGAGAATCTGATTCATGGGCCAAGTGACAAAGGTATGGTGGTTGAGGCAAGTTATTTCAAAATACACCCCCCCCCAAATTCCTGAACCATAACCTCAGAGTAGCCCCGGTCCCTGTTACCCCAAGGCCTGATCATTTAACTTTTCCTCCAACTCTGACATAGCAAATTCTGTTCCAATATTTCTGCTTTTTAAAAAATCTAATGTTAGCCAGACTCTGTTGCCTATAACCTAAAAAGCTTCCTAATAAGGTAGCATATTTGTTTTCCATTGGGTTACAAATGTAGCTGCCGACAACACATGTTTACTACTGCACAGTTTCTAGGGGTTAGGGCCCCTAGTATAGCTGACTAGGTCCTCTGTTGGGGGTCTCTCAAGGCTACAGTCAATGTGCCAGCCAGGGCTAAGCTCTCATCTGAGGTTTGGAGTCCTCTGCAGTTTGCATGGTTGTCGGCACAATTCTGCTCCTTGTGATTGTAGGACTGGGTTCCCTTTTCTTGCTGGCTGTCACCTCTTGTCAGCTGGGGGCTGCAGTTTCTGCTACATGACCCAATCCCTAGGCCTCTCGCAACAGGGCAGTTTGCTTCTTCAAGCAGGGCAGCAAAATCTCTTTCCCTTCAGGAAAACCCTGGACCCTCCTTTTAAGGGCTCCCCCGATTAGGTCAGACCCACTTGGCTTTATCTCCTTGATTAGCTCAAAGTTAAGTGATTAGGAACCTTAATTACATCCGAAAAATCCCTTCCTTTTTGTCACATAACATGCTCTAGTCACGAGAGTGACTTCCCATCATAGATCCGTCCCACAGTCAAGGAGAGGCGGTTATAATAGGAGAGTACACATCAGTTTGGGGGAGCCTTTGGGACCATCATATAAGTCTGCCTAACATAGGTAGTTACTCTTATTATCCTCAGTTTACGGAAGAATAAACTAAAGTTTAGAGAGGTTACGTCATCTGGCAAAAATCACAAACTTCTAAATATTAATGTCAAGATTTAAACCAGGCCTTATACCAGTGCTTACGCTAAGCTGTGATATTCTTGAAATGCTTTTTACCTTCTTCATTTAAATCTTCTTGTACCTGCTGAAACTTTTCCGTATTTTTAAGAGTGTATCTGGCTTCATATTTCCACTTGATCTGAATACTCTAGTTCTCTACATCACATGTTCACATAGGACAAGTCACTACAGAGATGCTAAGGCATCTGACGAACATCTATGGAACATTAGCATATGGAAGTCACTGCGCTGGAAGGCTCAAGAAAACTCAAGGTGGACCCCAAGAAATGCATTTCCTATGAAAAGACACAAGATCAAATGCAAAATTATGAATATATGTGAAAAAACAGTAAAGGAGGGCACAGAAGAGGGAATAATGAATTCTGACTGGAATGAAAATACAAGGTGCACCTGGGTGGCTCAGTCAGTTAAATGTCCAGTGGCCGACTTTTGATTTCAGCTTAGGTCATGATCTTCGGGTCATGAGATCAGGCTCCACATTGGGCCCTACGCTGGGTGTGGAGCGCACTTAAGATTCTCTCCCTTTCTCTCTGAACCCTCCCCCACAACTCACACACACTCTCTCTCTCTCTCAAAAAAAAAAAAAAGGGCGCCTGGGTGGCTCAGTTGGTTAAGCGACTGCCTTCGGCTCAGGTCATGATCCTGGAGTCCCGGGATCAAGTCCCGCATCGGGCTCCCTGCTCTGCGGGGAGTCTGCTTCTCCCTCTGACCCTCCCCCCGTCTCATGTGCTCTCTCTCTCTCTCTCTCAAATAAATAAATAAAATCTTAAAAAAAAAAAAAAAAAGAAAAGAAAAAAGAAAGAAAGAAAATGTGAGAGAAATCTTCTCAAAAGAAATGAATAGGATTTGACCTTTCAGAAAAGTGAGGAGGTAGCAGGAAACATCTTCCTGAAACTCCCTCCTTTCGTGAGTTTCTCCTTACTTGATCCTTGATCGTTGTAAGTTGACACATAAGAAGCTTTTTCGGAACTAAAAGATGGTAATAAGTTACTGCATATCTTGAGGTTCTGTTTTCTTTGGTAGTTTAGAAACCAAGGACAATAAATTAATTTTGGTCAATATAGAAAAATAATCTCATACTTCATAGTACCATCTAAAGAATGTTTTCACTGGCTTGTTATGTGTATATTATCCCAATTTACTGCTACTTTTCTTAAGTGATTTATCCAATTGCTTCTTGGAGAATTCATTTTTCTCTTTGGCCCAAGGTGCCACTGATGGCCAGTAAGGCAAATAGCACTAATATCACTAGGGATAGTAGAGAAAACAGGAGAAAATAGCTTTCTATATTATATCAAATTGTAGTATATCCACATTAGAAATATTATGTGTATTTATTTTGCTCGAAATTTTATATGAAGCAGTAAAACAAATGATGTGAAAATAGTGCTGTTGAAAGTAGTTGCTAAGACCTTCTACTACTCCCCCTGCTTGTGTTCCCTATCTCGCAGTCTCTCTCTCTCTGTCAAATAAATAAAATCTTAAAAAAAAAAAAGAAAGAAAGTAGTTGCTAAGAGATTTAGGGCATCTAAATTAAAATTCCCAGATACCCAGAGCCCATATTCTAACTGAATTTATCCTTCTATTTATTCATTAATTCAACAGATACTTATTGAGTACCTACTATATGCCAGGAACGATACTAGGTTCTAGGAACAAAGCATTGAATAAGACACATATCAGCACTCCCCTTAGGACGAAAGATGTAGTGTAGATATTGTCAATGAATGGGCAATTATAATACATCATAATATGTGCTATGGTAGAGAAAGTAAAAAGTGCTATGGGAGTATGAAAGAAAATAACTTTGTTGAGTTCAAGGGAAACTTGTGAGGCTTTCGGGGGGGGATGGCATTTAAGTTGACATATAAAGATAGAGTGGGAGACATGGGACACCCTGTAATGAGCAAAAGATCAATAAGTACCAAAAGAAAAATTGTGATAGTTATTTGGGGACAGAGGGGAGGTAACTAATCTTAAAATGTTAAGATTAAAAAAAAATCTATCTTCCCACAAAAAAATGCTTCATTGTATCACTTACCAGCACATATGTATGAGCTACAAGCACTTATCTACAACGTCCAAGCAAGAACTCAAGAAATCACCTTGCTTACCTTCATCAAGTTTTGCCTGGAATCTAGCTCCACCTGACTCTGAAATCTTGCCCCTGTAATGACAAGCACCATCTCCTTCACTGGCCACTGTGAACTTGGCAATTTACAAACAGTGAGATCTTGTCCGTGCCCACTGCCTCAGGGCCTCCAGCAAAAGTTGCCAAATTGTGTCAACTCTATGTTGAACAAGTGCCAAAAACATATGACTTCTCCCAAATTACTTTCACGATATAAGAGATTCATGGACAATCAACAATACATTTTATATATTATAATAGACTTTACGCCTTTCTTAATTTTTATTTTTTGAAATCAATTTTGCTCCCAGACATGTAAATTGTGTGTGTGTGTGCATACCATTCAACTCCGTTATATTCACCTGATCACAACTTAGTGTAACATTGATGTAATCTATTTTTATAAAGCTGTAATGAATTGCTTTGTTTAAAAAAAAGCATGAGTTTATAAGTTTTGCAACATATATCGAAATTACAAATGGGCTTAAATCTTTGACCAGCATTTCTACTTCTGTCCTATAGACTTGCTTTTACATGTATAACAGAACACAGGAACAGGGTTACTTACTGCAGCATTGTTTAGAAGAACAAAATAACTTAGAAAAAATGTATCACTATAGGACTAGTTTTAAAAATGATGGTTAATTCTTACAAGGAGATAATATGTAGCCATAAAAATAATAAGGAAGATATATATGTACTGATACGGAATAATGCTGAAGGCATTTTGTAAAGAAAGCAAGGTGCAGCATCAGTGAATGCAGGATGCTTTGTATAAGAAAAGGAGAATACGTAAAGAATAGAAATATGTGTGTATATATGTGTGCATATATATTTAATATGTGCTATTACAGACTGAATGTTTGTGTCTCCCTAAAGTTTATATGTTAAACCCTAACCCCCAATATGATGATATTAGGATGTGATATTAGGATATTAGGATTAGGATGTATTTGAGTGGTGATTAGATCCTGAGGGCAGAGCCCTCATAAATGGGACTAGAGACTTTGGAGAGATTCCTCACCCCCTCCCTTCTGTCACCTGAGGGCACAGCAACAAACCCATTACATGTTAACATAAATAACATACTTCTATAAAAAATCGTGAGGTTTCCCAAACCAGAAATGAAGAGTGGCATTTTTTGCAAATCTCCTTAGTGTCTGACTTAATAGAAGGCATCTGGATTCCCATATCTGCTTCTGCATTCATTCCATTGTGATATGTTGTTCTGATTGAAGTATATGAAGAAAATCTAATTTCACACAGATAAGAGGTTTTGGAAAACAGAGAAGTATTTTCAACTTTTTCAGATAATTGTAGCTATTCTTCTTTGATATTACACCAAAACTCAACAACTAGTAGTTTCTTAAAGGTTAATTGCAATATAGTATCTGAAACTCTACCAAAGAGCTATTCGAATCCTGTTATGTTAAAATCTGTTGGTCAGCCTTCCCCTTTGGAGGGTTCTTTTACCCATGCATTTTTTTTTTTAAGATCATGCATCAGTCATTTGGGAAATATTGGTCCACTGAGTTATATAGATCTTTTAAATATCAATACATCTCATTTTACAATATGAAAAAATTGCATTTACTGTATCACCACCAATTTCATCAGAACAGGTTTTAGATACTGAAAAGTTATTGAGCTCACAGTGGTGGGTACAAGTTTTCCAAAATTCTAATTTCTATTTAAAAGCTCAAATTTTGTAATTTGCAGCTTATGCCATCATTTGTTTTTCTTGAAGTAACAGGCACATTTTGTTCATTTTTAAGGAAATGTTCGCCAAACATTTGTATGAATAACCATAGTTTGTTTGTCATTCTTTCAATTAAAAATAGTCTTGTGTGAAGAATGCAGCTAGTTGGGTTTGCAACTCAGATGACCAGCAAGTGCGTTTTCTTGAGATAAACTGGTACTTTGGTATGCAGCAAAAGTGCTTTATATGTACTTCCCTTTCACATCAGACAGACTCAAGAGTCAAGATTTAATAAAATGATTAGCTTTTCTTGCTCATCAAAGACATTCTTAAGTGAGATTTGCATGTTTTTATCTGTGAGTATGTGGCAGGGAAGACTACAGTGACTCCTAGTACAGTTGACTGCACTGTCTTGGTTCATGTCAAAGTGTCGGTAGTTTTAGCCACCATTGCTTTTGCATGACCAGGGAAAATGCCAACAGTGAAAATGGCCAATGATGTCTCCTTATCATTATGAATGGTTTTGATCTCACAGACCCCCTCAATGCATCTTGTGGACCCCCAGGGGTCCACAGGTCACACTTGGAGAAATATTTGCATCAATAATTTTTGAAGTAATATATTAGAAACTGGTCATATTATTTGCCTTCAATGAAGAGCACTGGATTATTGAGGGACAGGTGTGGGAGGAAGATGTTTCACTATATACCCTTTTTACTTTTTGAATTTGAACCAAGGGAATGTATTAGTCATTCCAAGATAAATTTAAAAATGATTTTAAAAGCCATAAGAAACTTGAAAGCTGGACCAAGGAAAGTGAGGTGACAACTCATATTTATACAAGGATAATATTCCACATGGCTGCATAGTTGCGACGTGGCTGGCTGGTATAGAACTCAAATGATTTTGGAACCATGGCTCATAAGGATGCTTAGCCCAGAGTCATTGGTGAGGCTCACACGAAAACTGCTAATTGGTATAGTGGTTCAGGCATGGAGAGTAAGCAGGGAACTTGCAATAAATCACATCATAATTTGATAATAATAAAACTCAGGGAGGAAAATCAGAAAGCTATATGTGACTGAAAGCAATTAAAGACATCCAATAGTCCCTGATTACCATTGACTTTTCTCCCCCCAGGAGTCTCATCCCTACTCCTAAGCAATAAATCTACGTGACAAAGGTAAGTATTGGTCACAGAAAGGAACTGTGCTTTTGAATAACTGACCATCATGTTTACATATATCCTGATCTTGGCCTACCTGACCCACCTTGCCCTTCTAAAGCAAGAGTCCTAAACTCTGATGCTCAGAGGTTCCCATCAGGTCATATCAGTGAGCGAAGCAGGCCAGGAAAAAGAATTCCGTTGTCCTCTCAGTTTATCATGCATATCTTCATTTATGGTAGAGGTAACACCTAGGAAATATGTCATTTTCCTCTTGACTCCGCTGCAAGAAAAACACAAGTTCCAGCATAACGATAAGTGGGAACCGACACCTGGCCTCTGTGTCAGAAGGGTAATAGCTGGTGGGGACCCTGGTGACTGGAAAGCACAGCCCTGTGTCGAGAGGACACCTGCTTCTCAGCTCTCCTTAGCAGCTCTGGATCTGGTGCTGCCATTGGAAATGTACACTTGGTGTGATCGTCACTTTATTAGAAAAGATAGAAATCTGAACATTTACAGGACATTTCCAAATTTTTTAAATAGGTAACCAATTTTTAAAAATTATGCAATCCTTTTTTTAAAAGATTTTATTTATTTGAGAGAGAGAGAGAGAGAGAGAGAGAAAACACGAGTGGGGGAGGGGCAGAGGGAGAAGCAGACTCCCCACTGAGCAGGGAGCCCCATGCCAGGCTCGATCCCAGGACCCTGTGACCGTGACCTGAGCCGAAGGCAGACACTTAACCGACTGAGCCACCCAGGTGCCCCTTATGCAGTCTTTATACACAGGCAAACACGATGTTGGTCAAAGAAAATGTGCCTGTGGGCTGATTTCACACTATAGACTTATAGCTTGACATCTCTGATCTAAATTCAATTCCTAATATCTTTGTGAATACTATTTGGGCATAAAGAGGATTCCAACACAGCCAACCTGTTTCTCTTCTTCAGGGAAGCTCATGTCAGCCAAGGCTAACTCCCCAGTGAGGGAAAAAGAACTACTGACAATTAAAGGCATTCTGGCAGGCCACTAAATTAAAGGGGCTCAGTACCCTGAGGTAGGTCCTCACCTCACTTTTAGGCTGTGAGTAGCTCAAGCAACCTTGAGAACCCGACTTGCTTCTGAGGAGGGGAGCTCTGTTTTGCTCTCTGTATTGGTAATGAGAGATAGGAGCTCCGACAACCACACAGACACACTCCTCTATAAGGCACAAGTCCAGCCTATCACAAGAAATATTCCAATGCAAACCTTTTATGATCTTTCAGCCTCAGTGAGAGTTAAGGAAGACAATCCAAGGGAAGTCAACTAATGCCTATAAGCACAGCACTTGCTTGAGATCCAGAGCCTCCAACAGTATGGTCCAGTGATAGGTGAGAGACTTCTGAACCAAAACAACTAGACATATGTGTTGGCCTGAGATGCACACCCACAAATGCTGTGCTTCTGCTATGTGCAGCCAAGTGACATTGGAAATGATTCTTTGGAATTTCTGGTGACTTTAACTTTTGTATCCAATACATGAACTCCTATGTCACATGAACATAGGGAAGGTAGATCTGAGGGTCTGGAATAATTATTTCCAGCCCTTTGACCCACAAGCACCTCTGGGATAATATTACCAGGTATTTTATCACTGGCTGCTCCCCTTTTCTTTCCTAAGGTACAATATCATCTTGGTAGAAATAGATTTCTTCACCAAAATGACACACATTATTTCTGCATGGGAGGTCTGTGCAGAAGTTTTTTGCCTTCATGGACTCCCAACTACTTCCTCTACTCATTCAAACCCTTCTATCCGTATCTATCTTTCTATGGCAAATCACAGACTATTGGCCAGACAGAAAGAATCTCATAAGACTCATTTTCCAGACAATACATCTGGTCTACCACAATTGCTATGCACAGAACTCACTACAACCCTCCACCAAGAGCACTCTCTTCCATAGTAACAATAATTTCTACTCTTGTTACTTCTTTACATCACCATCTTTCCAGCAACTGCTGAGTGCAGAGAATCACTTCAAGCTGTCCAAGAAGAGCAACAGGACTTGCTTGAATATAAGAAGGAAAAAAACCCAAAGGGAATGGACCTAGAAACAAAATCAGAATCAGAGATAGTACCTGGCATTCTTCTTGATACATTCATATCCCTAACTTTTCAAAGTTGCAGGAAGACTGTTTCTCAGGACTGCCAAAGTCGTGAGAGCAACAACTGCACCTCAAATTGTAATAATAATTAGATAAGGAATTCTCAGCTCCAGGAAACTTCTGGTTTACTTGTTGAATTTGATAGTATGAAAATGAATAGTCTAATATCTAGGCCAAAAAACCAAATAGTCTACAAAGGGAAAAAAAAAAAAAAAAAAAAAAAAGACTGGCATCACACTTCTATCCACAGCAGTATTCAATGCCAGAGACCATGGAGAAATGTAAAGTGTTCTGAAGTAAAAGAAAGCAGGACCAAAGAACATTTTTCCAGGCATGGTGTCATGTAAGTAAAAACAAACATATTTAAACAAGAAAGACCTCAGGAACATAACACACTTAGCTTTTCTTGTAAAGAAAAATATGTTTATTTGATGACAAAAATTGAACTGTATAAAAAATGAATCAAAATCAAAAACTGAGGAATGGATAAGTAGATGGCAAAAGAGCATGTGCCAAGCAATTAATTCATTTCCATAGAGAATACTGGAAAATAACAACCAAATATAACTACAGGAAGCTTTGGCAGTATAAAAGTAAAACTCATAGACATGGCAAAACTGAGAGGAGCAGGTTACAAGAAGTGTAAGAGTGCTGACATTCTCAGCTCTCATCGCAGTGAGTCTGCTGATGGTGTCTAAACCAAACACTTGGTTGAAACAAACAAACAAAAATAACAATTTCCATCTCTTATTTTTTAGGGTTAGTTTTTTAAAGAGGAAATTACGTATTTTGTGGTGAAGAAACATATTTGAAGTCATTGATTTCTTTAACTTTTTCTCTATTAATTAAAATTAAAACTGCTACTTTTAGTCAAATGAGACCATGTAACAAAAGTCCATCCATCCATCCATCCATCCATCCTGTTGTCTACCTTTGCCATATGCATTCTAGATGAATGGTAACTCCTGGAGCAGTGTAATGTGGCAGTCCAGATGTGTCTTTCTGTGAGCATGTGTAGAAAAAGATTGTTAGGATGATGTGCCCCTGGTGCTAAGGGTAATTTCTCAGGGGCAGGATTTGAAGTGATTGTTTAAACTTTCTTGTTTGCATTTTTCAATATCGCTTACATTTTTAAAATTATATACTCTTTTTTTCAAAGAAGATGTTTCTTTAAATAAAAACGAAGACATAACATTTTAAATGAACTAATTAACCTTGAATAGTCCCCCCATGTCTGAGACAATCATCTTCAACCTACGCTTGTTTTCACACTCTTTGGTTTCAATTCCATCTCCCCAGTTACTCTTGAAAACTCTTGACACACACTTTGAGCCCACCCCTGTCCTCTCTATCCCCAGGATGTGGAACCTCACTTTTTCCTCTGGATTCCCAACCATTCTCCAGGAGTCCTAGAAGAAATCTGTGCTGCAGGTTTTGCTGCCTGAAGACTTGAGTCTGATGTCACACACAGTATGTAGTGCGTGTTGTTATTTCACTCAGAAATGAATTTAACAGAACCCTAGGATTTTAATTAATTTTACTATTTTATAATACTGTATAAAATTAGAAACAAGGTTTTTTGTTTGTGTTTTTTAACGGTCTATCCAGTATCTGAACTCCTGCCTTTATCTGAGGAATTCTCCAAGGTTTGAACCTTTGCTGCCCACGCACATGGGTGCTAAGAAGTCCAGAAGCATGCTTTCCCTGCACCCCTCTCTCACACACACCCAGACCTAAACTTGTCCAGTCACTAGAACCCTTCTGAGATTTGAATCCCGAGTGAAGGAGGCAAAGAAGAGGTAAGTGGAGAATTCATTTCAGAGGCAGCAGCTGCTAGAAGTTACTAGAAGCCGTGCCAATGGCAGCATCGCGCCCTGTGCTCGTAGACAGGTGGGAGAGCGGCAGCCTCCATTGCTCAGCAGGGGCTGTGATTCTAGCCGCTTAGCCTTCCTTTGTTCCCTCCTCTTTTCAAAGCCTGGCATTTTCGTCTCCCTGGCAATTCTGTGGGCTTCCCAATAACCTTTCAATAAATTCCTTTTCTATTCCAATCAGCCTGTATCAGTGTCTACTACTTGCAATTAAAATTTTTGACTGATGCTGTACTTACACTATGATTCTCTCTGTGTCTATCTACTTGCATTTTAAATTGTTAGTATAGGACCTTCAGCCTTAAATTCAAATTCTGGTAGTTGTCTGTATTGCTAAATCTGCTAGGCTTTTGACAGCCCTGTTTACTTAATAATGGACTCCTCTGTTTTCATTTTCTCGCAATGCATTCGACAAACATTTGTTATGCAAAACATTGTGCTAGAATCTGGGGATAAAAAGAAAGAAAGAAAAAAAAACCCCAAAAAACCAAGACATAGTATTCACCATCAAGGAATTCAAATTCTAGTGGGGAAGCTAGATAAGAAAATAACAAGGTGGGCAATGGTGGAATAGGGAGGGGCACAAGGTGTTCTAAAGGGATAAATAGAAGTGAGCCAGGTGGGAAGGCACAGGCAAATGACACAGTAAAGACATGAAATAAGTGTAGTTTCTTCAGGAAGGCTCGCACAAATTGGCTTTCTAAAAGGACAAGTGGAATGGGCGTGTCTGAGGGCTGTGTTTCTCAATCTTGTGAGATCAGCAGAATCACCTAAGGCTTGTTAAATATTAGATATCTAGAGCTCTTCCTCCATGGAATGTGGTTCAGGTCTGGAGAGGGGCCCCAGGTGACTCACAGGAAAGGGAAACTTTGTCCTGAGGGACTGAGGCTGGAGGCAAAACTCATGAAAGGCTCTGTAAGCTAAAAAGTTTGAATTTTATGCAAATGGCAAGGTGGGGCCATTAAAAGGTTTTAAGCAGCTTGGTGATAAAATTAGATTTGCATTTTCTAAAGTTCATTCAAGTAGCCCTAAAGATTTGGAAGAAAACTGAGATTAGCGGTCAGGACATCAGCAGCAGAAAGATCAGTTAGGTTATTAGCAGTACTCCGGTTGGGAGATAATATGGATCTGAATGAGATTATAATCTACAAAATGGAGAGAACCAACAGGATAGAATTTCGTGCAGCAGACTCGGTTACTATTAGCTGTGGGCTTAAGAGAAGAGAATTCAGAGACGGTGGCTAGACTTGGGACTTGTACACCAGTGTAGATGAGGGTGATGGTCACCCGGATGTGGCAGAGAAGAGAAATGCGACACAAAATAAAAAACTGATGAGTTCAATTTTGGCTATAGGTGAAAATATGAAGTGTACATGGGATGATGCCAAATGTCTTTGGGATCTTTGATTCGAGGACAAAACATGAATCAGAACAGAAACTCTAGACCATTCTCAGGATATCAGGGGCCAGTTAGGTTATGGTGCCATTCAAAAAACTAGAATGAAGACAGTAGTAATCCAGCCATAAAGGCCCACTCCAAGTTGTATACAGGGCAGGGAGTTAGTCTCAGGATCCGTTTGCCTGGAGACTCATACAAAGTAAAATCCCACTGGCTGAGGCCAAGGTAGGACCCAGAGATCCATATTTTTTTTAAAGAAGCTTCCTGAGTGCTTCTGATGGGTAACTGGGTGTGGGAATCACCAAAGAGGGTGGTAGTTCCCAAATTTGTTGCATATTAGAATCATATGGTAAGGTTTTTAAAAGTCCACTGTCTAAGTCCCACCCCATACCAATTAAATCAGCCTGTCTGGAGGGGAGGCAAGGTGTCAGTATTTTTTTTAAGGATCCTTAGGTGATTGCAATGTGTTGCATAATTTGGGAACTACTGATATAGATTACTAATAACTAGATTGGGCCAAATGAAGTGTTTACACGTAGTAGCTGAAAGCAGAGCAGTCAGATGCCTCCGCATGAATATAGTCAAGGAGTGAATGAATCACCAGATCCGCTAAGAAAAGGAGATAGGTAAAATTGACCCAGTGACCTTCTCAGAAATGAGTTATAGCCAAAGCTATAAGAATGTTACAAGCTTAATGATGTTCTCCTGAATGAAAACAGTGAAATAAGTGAAGAGGTTCAGGTCCTCTTATTTCTGTGAATTGACATTTGAAAGATTCTAAGTGAATTTATTTGAGATTGTACCAGAAGCAGACAGCGAGAATTGAAGGCTGCTGAACAAGCCGTGGGGCACGTGGTCCTGTAAGAGGCAGGCAAAGAAACAGACAATGTGCAAGGGGAATGGAAAAGCAAGTCAGAGAGGGAGGACGGTGTGGCAAGCACGCTATGAAGGCAGACAAGCGAGTTGCGTCTTTCCAGAGCATCAGCTTTGTTCAATCATAAAGCAAGGTTAACGTAAAGCAGATTCTGGATTCCAAACTCCATGCATTTTGCTTTGCACTTAACTTGGCTTCATATATGTACCACCAAGCAAAGCACAATACAAAGTCACAGGTCAAACAAGATGCAACAAGGGGTAAGAAGTTAAGGAACCAAACGCAAAGTCAGTCTGTGAGCACGCAGTTGAGGTGAGGCCTCGGTCTGGTCCTGGTCAGCTCTGGTCGGCAGGTGCTGTTTATTCTGTTCAAGCAGTGGAGGATCTCTGTGATGTTCAGAGATCAATTGGGCAGAGCCTTGGGTAGCAGTTGCCTCTTTGATGTGGTCAGACGTAAAAGGGCCCGCGTCTGGAGAATGTGACAGTTGCTGCAAAAATCCTCCCTTTCCGAAGCAGTTTCATCAGTCTTGGGCCTTTGCAGTCCTCCTGTGGTTCTGCTGGTGATCTGTTCTGGGTGTCATAAGCCTGGGCTGCTTTCAGAGACATCTGGTCTTAGCTGCAGTGCCCTTGGCTGCTGACGTCACTGCTCGACATAAGTCACTGCTTGACATGAGTGACTCCATCTTGCTCTCCACAGAGGAAAATCAGTAAGACTAGTATTGCAGAAGTTAGTAGCAGAGGAGATTTCAGTAGGACATATCTCTTCATTCCTGTTAGAAACTATTAGAGGGTAGGAAGCAATTTCTCTTGCAACCTGCTTGATACCTACCCCCCTGACCTCATGACTGGTAGATGATTGAGGTAGGGAGGAGAACTCTTTGAACTGCAAAGCTCATGAGCATCGTCCTTTCTCAAGCCCACATTGCAAGAGAGTGATTGCGATGCTAACAGAAGCATCCCTAAATGTTAAGGATGTTATGAAAGGAATGTTGAGGCAGCCTCTGAGCTCTCGTTTTAGTGTAGAGAGGTGAAGGCTGAGAGGGCTGTGATTGAGGCACCCAATTAGTCGTGGGGTCTGCTCTAGTCTGCCTCTGCAATGTGTCTCATTCCTGCTCACTCACGCTGCTCCCATGCCCACCGACCCAGTTCAGTCCCTAGCAAACAACTCCTTTACTGGTCCTATGCTTCCAAAATCTGGCTCATTGGAGGGCTCTGGATCCCTCACACAAATGCTCATGCAGGGCTCTCCTCCTCAGATGCCTTTCCCCAGCCCATCCCCTCCCACAGGGAATCAACAGAAGGGCTCTGAATCAGATCACCCCCGTGTGTCCCTGCTGGGCCACTTATAGGTCCTGTGACCTTGAACAAATAACTCCAGTCCTCCATGCCTTATTTTTATCACCTGTAAAAGGGGTAATAACAGTGCTTACTTCAGAGGAACATTATGAGAATTAAATGAGCTTTACATGGAAGGTATATGGCAACAACTGTATGACGTTAAGCAGTTAATCTTGCTCAGATTCCGTTTCCTTATCTATACAATGCCGATGCAAATCTTATCCACCTCGGATTGTTATGGAGATTAAATTAGAAAATGCAATCAAAGTAAATCAGCATAGTGCTGGGTATATACAGAGCATCAAAAAATTGTAGCTGTTACGGTTTTTAAATCCCAAGTAAAAAGGGACCTGTAGGGTTGCCTGGGTGGCTCAGTGGATTAAGTGTCTGCCTAAGGCTCAGGTCATGATCTCAGGGTCCTGGGATCAAGCCCCATGTTGGGCTCTCTGCTCATCGGGGAGTCTGCTTCTCCCTCCACTCTCCCTCTGTGCATTCCCTTCCTCTCTCTCTTTCTCACATGAATAAATAAAATCTTAAAAAAAAAAAAAAGACACCTGTATGATGAAGACTCTCTTAAGCCCAATGGAGAGAAATCATTTCTTCCTCCATGCTCTGCTCTTCATTTTAGTTTTAGCATGGCAATCATTTCTCCCTCTTTTCTTTTCTTTCCTTTTTGTATTATTGTCACTTGTTTACATCTCCCACTTCCCCTCCAGATTATCAGACTGAAAATAGAGACCAAGAACCATATCTCCCTAATCTCTCTGTTATATACAGTGTAGTACCATGTCATGATTTTTAAATTCACATAGTAGTTCCTCCTTAACTGGAAGTTGAATGACTTTATTTACATTTTTATATTGGGTTCCCCCCCTTTTAAATATATATTGTAAATTTTAATGATACTCAGTACGGATGCAATAAAAATGTGGGAAAACTCTAAATTGGAGTGTAAATTGGCACAATCTTCTGGAAGAAAATATGGCACCCAGAGTTTCCCAAAATAGGGTACTTGTCAAATAATTTAGAGTATATCGATATGATGGAACAATGTGGAATATTATCTATGTCATATCTTAAAATGTGTATGTATACATATATATGCTGATTATTGAAAGATCTCTAAAATGTATCATAAGTGTATAAAGTTATAAAACAATGTAAATTTTATACTCTTTTTTGTGTAAAATTAAAATATAGATGTGAATTTATGCAGATTTATGCTTTTTAAAATTAGGAAGTGTTTATGAACAATTGTTCATTTGGAGAGGGTGGTAGGGGGAGGAAGGAGGGAAATGAGGCTTTTCACTTTCCATTTTGTAACTTTCTGCATTGCTTAAATTGTATAACCTTATACATGCATTACTCTTTATTAAAGTGTTGATGGGAAGGGGGATTAGAGGCTACATCTTTTTGGTTGTTTTATTCTTTGTACCTCAATGTATTTAAAAAAAAAACATATTGCGAGGGCGCCTGGGTGGCTCAGTTGTTAAGGGTCTGCCTTTGGCTCAGGTCATGGTCCCAGGGTCCTGGGATCGAGCCCCGCGTTGGGCTCCCCGCTCCGCGGGAAGCCTGCTTCTCCCTCTCCCACTCCCCCTGCTTGTGTTCCCTCTCTCACTATGTCTCTGTCAAATAAATAAAATCTAAAAAAAAAAAAAAAGTATTGCGAGAATTCCCTCATATAAATGCTTTTCAAAATGGTATTTTAATAGTAGTTTAACATTCCATTATATGACATATATTATGATTTATTAACCCTTTTTGTTGAGTATTTAAGCTGTTGACAATGTTTTGGCGATTATAGTAGTGAAATAAGTATTTGATTATTTCTTTAGTTCTGAAAGTGGAATTGCTGAAGTAGTAGTAAAATGTTGCCATCGATAACCCCTCCAGTAACAGTACGTCTTGGAATACTCTCTTGTGAATGCGCTGAAGGGTTTAGCATGCAACTATGGAATTGGAAATTTGGAAGAGCTGAAATGCTCTGCACAACAGAGAAGAGTTCTGAATCCCCTGAGGTAACGAAGGGTGGGGAATAAGAGAGAGAAATAAGACGTAAGACTCTGGGCTCTAAGGATGTGACCCCTCCCTCTTAGAGGATTTCTTTTGGAGACTCATGAAGAAGCTGAATTGTTGGAAAGAGAAACAAAGACATCATACAAACACAGGAGCCTGAGGCCAATTACACCACGGAGCATAAACCTGGGAATTAACGGGAGCCAGGGGGAGGACTCGGAGTTTCACCAATCAGGGAACTGGGGATGGAGTCAAATGTAACTAACTAGCTTTCTCAGGGGCAGGACTTCCCACCCCCTCCTTACCCAGCACACACGCCTCCTCTGAGGACCTCTGTGTTACTGGCATAATAAAATCTTGTGATTCATATAACCAGATTGCCTCCTGGAGGGGATGTACACCTTCTGCTTTCACCAGACATGGAGAGATAGGCCTGATTCACTCGCCATTGCCAATAGTGGATATTACAATTTTTAAATCTTTAGCAAGTTAACAGAAAAAAAAAGTTTTCTCATTGTTTATTTGCACGACTTTGAGTTTAGAGAGGTTAACAATGTTTTTATATTTGTCCCATGTCATGGAGAATGTAGAAGTCATCAAACAGGATCTTCTTTATCATCCCACAAAGACACAGTAGTAACTACGACCTATTCAGCACTCGGTATATGCCAGATATTTTTAAGTGCTCTTATAAATGTTAAGTCACTTAAAATTCACAAAACAAATCTATAACATAGGTAATACTTTTTCTCTGTTTTAGAGACGAAGAAATTGGAAGTCCAGAAATAGCATAACTTGAGCAAGCTAGTGAATGGAAGAAGTTAGACTGGGGCCTGTCCCATAATCTGGCGCCTACACTTTCTACCAAGCTGCCTCTTTCCTTTATCCATCCTAACCTATCACATACTTCCACTGCTTTTAGCCTCTTGAAAGTGTCGGAGACCAATCCTTCCATTCTCCTTTGGATTACATTGCTCAACGTCTAAGTGTCCTCACCCATCAATTCTCTCCTTCTCTCCTGTTCATCTTCAACCTCCCTTCAGCCCTGATATCACACATCTTAAAACAAAAACAAAACAATTACACTAAAAAGCAGACAAACAATAGCAACAAAATCTGCCAAACTTGTATTTCCTTCCAACTACCACAGCTTTTCTCTATGATATTGTCCACTCATAGTCTCAACTTGTTTACCCACCGTTACTTCCCAACACATTCCAATCCTGCTTTGACCAGCCCGCTAAATCTGCATTTGCCAAGTGCATCAATGATTTTAGTTTTCCCAAATTCAACGGGTCCTTCTTTCACTTAGTTTGTATTTGATACAGTTGACCATTCCCTCTACTTGGAATGCTATACTCTGGTTTTCATTCTGTCTTTCCCATCTCTTCTTATTCTGCTTTGTTAGCAACTCTTCCTATGCCCAATCTTTAAAACTTAAATCTTAGAACTTTCCTAAAAATTGAGACCTGTGATTTTTTTTCTTCTCACTAAATACACTCATTCAACTTGACCACATCCAGCTTCATGGATTTAAATAATATCTATCTGGTGATATCTCCCTAGGTTATCCTACATATGCCCATTCTACTGGGATGCATCTCAGACATCTCTAACTTAGCTATAAAAACTGCATTCTTTATTTTCTTCCAAAATTGAAAAACTTTTTCCTTACCTCCTACACCTAGTAAATTCCATGAGGTCAGGGACTAAGATTGGTTTTTTTGTTTGCTTAGTATTTTGTTTTTAGGGACCAAGATTGTTTTGGTCACCACTTTATACCTAGAACTTAGCATAGTTATTTATACACAGAGGGTGCTCAGTGAATGTTTAATGAGTGAAGGAGTGAAAAATTTTTTTGTCTGAGATAATTCAGAATCCAAACTGTTTTTACCTACAGACCTATAATTGATTAATAATGCACACCCAGAATTAGTGGAAGAAATAATATATGTAATGAGTGATTTTAAAAATCAGGAAAGGACTTTAGACATCTTTCCATACAAAAGGTCTTAGAGTTGAAAGAAAACAGTTCAAATCTCTTCTATAGATGAGAAAACTAATGTTAGTTTACTTGTCCGATAGGACATCAGTTTTGGCAGAGCTGAAGTAGAACCCTAGGGTCTTGTTACCATGCAGAATACTCCAAGATGTTTCAAAATTGTGTGTAAGTTCACTATACTTCATTTGTGTGTATATATACATATATATGTATATACATACATATATATATTGATTCATACAATGAGTATAGGTATCACTAACTGAAAACATTACAGTTATTCCCTATCTACTCTCCCAGTATACCCTCAGAGACTAGAAAAGTACCTGGTACACAATGGGAGGTTAATAAATATTATTGACTTAGTGACAAACTTAGTGACAGCTAAAATAATATGACTTGAGCGAGCTAGTAAATTTCTCACTGAGCGTGTCTACACCATTTTTCCAAAAGCATTTGCTCTCTTCAGGTACCGTGTCACATTTTGGTAATTCTCACAATATACTCAAATGTTTTCATTATTATATTTGTTATGGTGGGGTCGCCTGGGTGGCTCAGTCATTATTTGTTATGGTGATCTACGATCATTGATTTTTGACATTACTATTGTAATTGTATGGGGACACCATGAAGTGCGCCCATATAAGACAGTGAACTTATTGGATAAATGTGTGTGTTCGGATTGCTCTCCTGACCAGCTCTTCCCCAATCTCTCTGCCTCTCCTTAGGCTTCCCTATTCCCTGAGACACAACAATATTGAAATTAGGCCAATTAATAGCCCTACGACGACTTCTAAGTGTTCAAGTGTAGGGAAGAGTCACACATCTCATTTTAAATCGAAAGCTAGAAGTGATCAAGCTTAGTGAGGAAGGCATATTGGAAGTCGAGATAGGCCAAAAGCTAGGCCTCTTGTGCCAAACAGTTAGCAAAGTTGTGAATGCAAAGGGAAAGTTCTTGAAGGAAATTAAAAGTGTTAGTCCAGTGAACACACTAATGATAAGAAAGTGAAACAGCCTTATTGCTGATGCTGATAGGGAGAAAGTTTGAGTGGTCTGGATAGAAGATCATACCAGCCACATTTCTTTCAGCCAAAGCCTAATCCAGAGCAAGGCCCAAAGTCTCTTAAATTCTAGGAAGGTTGAGAGAGGGGAGGAAGCCACAGAAGAAAAGTTTGAAGCCAACAGAGCTTGGTTCATGAGGTTTAAGGAAAGAAGCCGTCTCCATAACAGAAAAGTGCAGGGTGAAGCAGCAGGTGTGGATGTAGAAGCTGCAGCAAGTTCTCCAGAAGATCCAGCTCGGATCATTCGTGCAGCTGGCTGCATTAAACAACAGATTTTAAATATAGACAAAACAGCTTTAGATTGGAACATGATGCCATCTAAGGCTTTCACAGCTAGAGAGAAGTCCATACCTGGCTGCAAAGCTTCAAAGGACAGGGTGACTCTCTTATTAGGGGCTAATGCAGTTGGTGACTTTCGGTTACAGTCAATGCTCATTTACAATTCCAAAAATCCTAAGGCCCTTAAGAATTATGTTAAATCTACTCTGCCTGTCCTTTATAAATGGAACAACGAAGACTGGATGACAGCTTATGTGTTTACAAGATGATTTACTGAATATTTTAAGCCCACTATTGAGACCTACTGCTCAGAAAAAAAGATTCCTTTCAAAATATTACTGCTCATTGACAATGTACCTGGTCACCCAAGAGCTCTGATGGAGATGTACAATGAGATTAATGTTGTTTTCATGCCTGTTAACACAACATCCATCCTGCAGCCCATGGATCAAGGAGTAGTTTTGACTTTCACGTCTTATTATTTAAGAAATATATTTTGTAAGGCTGTACTTCCCATAGACAGTGATTCCTCTGGTGTATCTGGGCAGAGTAAATCAAAAACTTTCTGGAAAGGATTCAGCATTTAGTTAAAAAAAAAAAAGATTTATTTATTTATTTGAGAGAGAGAAATTCACAGGGTGGGGGGGGTGAGGGAGAGGGAGAGAGAATTCTAAGCAGACCCCGTGCTGAGTGTGGAGCCTGATGTGGGGCTGAATCTCATGACCCTGAGATCACGACCTGAGCTGACACCAGAGCCAGACGTTTAACTGACTGCACCACCCAGGTGCCCCAGGATTTACCATTCTAAATGCCATTAAGAACATTTGTGACTCATGGGCAGAAGTCAAAATATCCACATTAACAGGAGTTTGGAAGAAGTTGATTCCAACCCTCATGGATGAATCTGAGGGGTTCAAGACTGCAGTGGAGGAAGTCACTGCAGACGTGGTGGAAACAGCAAGAGAACTAGAATTAGCAGTGGAGCCTGAAGATATAACTGAATTGCTTCAATCTCATGATAAAATTTGAATGGATGAGGAATTGCTTTTGATGGATGAGCAAAGAAAGTGGTTTCTTGAGACGGCAGCTGCTCCTGATGAAGACACTGTGAAGACTGTTGAAATGACAGCAAAAGAATTTAGAATACGACATAAACTTAGTTGATAAAGCAGCGACAGAGGTTGAGTGGACTGACTCCAGTTTTGAAAGAAGTTCTGTGGGCAAAATGCTATCAAGCAGTATTACATGCTACAGAAAAATCATTCGTGAAAGGAAGAGTCAATTGATGTAGCAATTGTTGTCTTATTTTAAGAAATTGCCACAGCCACACCAACCTTTAGCCATCACCACCCCGATCAGTCAGCAGCCACCAGCATCAAAGTAAGACCGTCCCCCAGCAAAAAGATTATGACTTGCTGAAAGCTCAGTTGATTGTTAGTGCTCTTTAGCAATAAAGTATCGTTTAATTAAGGTGTGTACATTTTTTTAAGATATAATGCTACTGCACACTTAATATTTATGTAGGATAGTGTAAGCATAACTTTTCTATGCACTGGGAAACACTAAAATTCACTTGAATCTCTTTATTGTGATATTTACTTTATTATGGTGGTCTGGAATTGAACTTAGAATATCTCCGAGGTAACCCTCCATAGGTTGAATGAGACATGGGGAAGTAATCTTGCTTTTAAAAATCTGGTTCTTCTAAAACAGGAGGCAATCATTTCTTTCAGGTTTCCTCTCTGTGCCAGGTACTTTATATACCTTGTCTCATTTACTTTTGGCAGCCCAGAAAAGTAGGTATTATAACAATTTCACATATAAGGAGGTAGATAGGAATTCCAGAAGAACAAGGGATTTGTCTAGAGTTATATAATAAATAAATATCAGATGAGATTTAAATCCAAATCTGGGGCCATGCCATACTCCCCCTGCCCTTGCCTCTGATGGGCTATTTTTTCTAAAACAGTGAGGAGAAAATGTTATTTACCCACTTATTAGACTTCTGAGCTTAAACTAATTTTGGGTGTGGCAGGCAGAATGGGGAATATAATTATATTAATTTCTTTAAGTATAATCTATCCATTTAAAATCTAGAATTCATAAAGATCAAACTCTATTTTTTAATGTTTTGAATCAATTTTAAGGATAACTTACACAAAATAAAATGCATTCATATCAAGTTTACAATTTAATGTGCTTTACAAATCATACACCTGTGTAGCCATCACCTGAGTAAAAAAATATATTTCTATCCACATGAAGTTCCATTAACTCCTAGTTCCCAGCCCCAGGCAAACATTAATCCACTCTCTGTCATTTTCACTTAGTTTTGACTATTCTAAGATTTTATATCAATGAAATAATGTGGCATATATTCTTTTGTGTTTGGTTTTTTTCACTCAGTATGATGTTTTTATATGTTTTATATGCCTATATGCAAGTATCAGTAATTCACTTCTTTTTTTGGTTCTTAGTGTTAAATTTACTGAACTTATCATATATTTTTTTTATCCACTCACCTGTTTTTAAACATTTGGGTTAGCTCACGGTTTGGAGTGTTATTAATAAAGTTGCTTATAATCATTCATGCGTAATCTTTATGTAGGCATTTGTTTTTCATTTCTCATAGCTAAATTTTTAGAAGTGGAATTGGTAGATCATATAGTAGGTATATATTTACTTTCATAAGAAATTGTCAAACTGGGGCACCTGGGTGGCTCCATTGGTTAAGCGACTGCCTTCAGCTCAGGTCCCGCATCGGGCTTCCCTGCTCAGCAGGGAGTCTGCTTCTCCCTCTGACCCTCCTCCCTCATGCTCTCTCTCTCTCTCTCTCTCTCTCTCATTCTCTCTCTCAAATAAATAAATAAAATCTTAAAAAAAAAAAAGAAATTGTCAAACTGTTTTTCTAGTGTGATTATACAAATTTACATGAGAGCTGCATTTGTTTTATATCTTTCTAAATGCTTGGTATGGTCAGGCTTTATCACTCTAGCCATTTTAGTGGATGTATAATAGTAGTACGCAGTGGTTTCACTTTGCATTTCCCTAATGACTGATGACGGTGAGCATTTTTGTATGTTTACTTGCCATCTGTACATCTTCTTTTTATTGTTAAGTAGTATTACAGTGCATGAATACACTGTACATTTTTGTATGTTCATATATTTTGAGGTTCAGTTATTGGGTGTGTACACATTTGTTTCTTCCTACCAAATGTCCTTTGTATCATTACAAAATGTTTCTCTTTATCTCTGGTAATAAACTTTGTCTTAAAGTCTATTTATGTTATTAACATAAACATTCCAGTCTTTTCATGCTTATTCTTTGCCCAGTATATTTTTTTCTGCTTATTTTCAACCTAATTTTATATTTATATAAGATGCTATTATATGTCAAATGTGTCCTTTATAGGCAGGAGCTAGCTGGATCTTTTCTTTGGTCCAATCTGACAATATCTTTCTTTTAATTGGAAGTGTTTAGGCTTCAATTAATATTTAATACAATTATTGATGTAGATGGATTCAGTCAGCCAATTTATTGTTTTCTGGTTTTTTCCTTGCTCTTTTTTTTATTCCTGGTCCTCCCTTTCTAAATTTGGATTATTTCAATATTTTTCAGCATCCCATTTTAATTTATCTATTGGCTTTTTAGATATACTTCTTTGCATATTTTTTAGGGTTGATCTAGGAATTATCTATCATCTATCTATCTATCTATCTATCTATCTATCATCTATCTATCTATCATCTTCCACAGTCAACTTAAAGTTAATATTGTGCTAACAACATTATGTAAAATATAGAAACCTTTCAACAATATAGATTGCTTACCTTCCCCTCCATATTTTATGTTGCCGATATCATATGTATTATATCTATATTCATTGAAAACAACACCTGACAATATTATAATTTTTGCTTTAAAAAGTCATATTTTAAAACACAAGAGGAGAAATAGACGTTTATATTTATTCAGATATTTATCATTTCTAATATTTGCTATTTGATCTGAAATCCAAATTTCCCTCTAGCATCACTTGTTCGGGCTGGAGAACTTCTTTTGTCATGTTTTACAGCGCGGGGCTGTTTGCAACAAATTCCTTTAGTTTTCCTTTACATGCGAAGGTCTTCATGTTGCCTTAATCCTGAGGGATATTTTGGCTGGGTATAGAATTCTGGGTTGACAATTTTTTTCCTTTTAGCTCTTTATAGATGTTGTTTTATGTCATCTGGCCTCCATTGTTTCTGATGATAAATCTGCCGTCATTCAAATCACTGCTCCTCCTTATGAATATGTCATTTTTTGAGAACTTAAGAAACAAAGTCTTAAGTGTTTATGGAGTTTGATTATGATGTTTCTAGGCATGATTTTCTTTGAATTTATCCTGTTTGAAGTTCTCTGAGCTTCTTGAATCTGTTAATTTACATCTTTCACACAATTTAGGAACTTTTTGACCATTATTGCTTCAATTTTTTTTTTCTGTCCTGATCTCTTTTTTTGTATACTCCTTGGATTCCAATTACATGAATGTTAGCTCTTTTGATATTTTCCCACAGGTCCCTGAGGCTCTTTCTTTTTTATCTTTTTGTCTCTCTGTCCTTCATATTGGAAAGTTTCTATTGATCTAGTTTACAGATCAATAAATTTTTTTTGGTCATGTATATTCTGCTATTGAGCATATCCAGGGAAGTTTTTATTTCTATTATGTTTTACTTCTAAAACTTTCCATTTGGCTATTTTTTGTAATATATTTCTCATTGAGATTTCCTTTATTTCATTAATTTTAGGTGTGTTCCTTTTTTGCTTCATCAAAAGTCATAATAAGTACTACTCTAAAAGCCTTGTCTGATGACTCTGATATCTTGAGATTCTCAGAGTTGGCCTCTGTTGATTGTCTTTTCTCCTGAGAATGGGCCATATTTTCCTGATTATTTTTATGGCAAGTAATTTTGGATTTTATCCTGGACATCATGACTCATTTGATGTGTAGATTTTGGGTTCTGTTCTAATCCTCTGGAGAATATTGGTAGTTTTATGTTAGCAGACAATTAACCTAGTTGGGTTCAGATGGTAACCTCTTTTTACCTTCTTTGAGTGGTAGTCCAAGTCTCAGTTTATTCCTTTGAGCTTTTGTCATGCCATTTTGGTCTGTTTCATGCATATGGGGATTGGCAGAGTCTTTGTGTATTCATAGGCAAAACTAGGTGTTCTCTTTTCCAGCTTTTTCCTGTCCAAGATTCTTCTTCATTCTCCAGCCTGCTTATGCTATTTTCCATCTTTCCTTTACCAAGAAATATGTCAGGGTTTCTCTGGGAAATTTAGCTGTTCACACTGTTCCATGATTGTGGCTCTATTTTGGGAAAGTTGCAAACAAAAACGACAAGCATCAGAGTAAACTGGTCCCTGTGCCAGGCATTTATCTAAATTTGATTCCTCTCCATCCTAAGCCTGTTTTACTCTTACTATTCAGAGCTCTTAGGTAATTGTTTTAAATATTTTCTTTATAGTTTATCATTGTTATCAACGGGAGGGTTGGGTTTTTAGGGGATTTACATTGTCTTGGCAGAACTGGAACTGATTTGAATGATGTTTTTTGAAGATCAAAAGATTTTAATTTTGATGAAGTCTAAATTATTATAATTTTTAAATTTTATGGTTGGTGGGTTCTCTATCTTGTGTTATCTTTGCCTACCCAAAAGATCATGAAGACCTGCACTCGTGACTTCCTTCAGAAGTTTTATGCTTTTGGGTTTTCTTGTGATCTGTTTCAAGTTAATATCTGTGTGTGGTGCAAGGTAAGGAACAAGGTTCATTTTTTCCCCCCAATTGGATATTCAATTTTTCTAACATGATTTGTTGAAAGGACTATTCTTTCTCCATTAAACTACTTTGGGAACCTAACTAATCATATATGTATGGATCTCCTTCTGGACTCTATTCTGTCCCATTAATCTATATGTCTATCTTTACACAAATTCTTCCCTATTTTGATTAGTTTAACTATTATTAAATCTTAAAACCAGGAAGTGGAAGCCCTCCAATATTCTTTTACTTTCCAAAATTATTTCAGGCTATTCTAGATCTTTTGTATTGCCAAATAAATTTTAGAATTAGCTTTTTTAAAAAATATATTTTGTTTATTTATTTGTGTGTGTGTGAGAGAGAGAGAGAGAGCACACAAGCAGGAGGAGCTGCAGGCAGAGGGAGAAGTAGATGCCCCGCCGAGCAAGGAGCCTGATGCAGGACTTGATACCAAGACCCTGGGATCATGACCTGAGCAGAAGGCAGATGCTTAACTGACTGAGCCACCCAAGTGTCCCTAGAATTAGCTTATCAAATTCTTTTTAAAAAAACTTTCAAAGTATTTACTGGGACTGCGTTAAATCCATAGATCAATTTGGGAGAATTAACAGGATAATAATATTTGGTTTCCCAGTCCATTAACATGGTTTATCTTTGAATATGTTTAGGTCTTTTGAATTTCTGTCAGTAATGTTTTACAGATTTTAGTATATAGAATTGGCATATATTTTGTCAAATATAGCCCTAAGTATTTCACTTTTTTTGATGCTATTATACATTGTATTTAAAAAAAATTATTTTCAATTGTTCTTGCTACTATAGAGATATTTTATTGAGTTTTGCATATTGACCTTGTATCCTGCAATATTGCTACTATTATTTCTAATAATTTTTTGACAGGTTCCTTAAGAATTTTTGCATATATGAATACAAAATCATGTCATCTGAGAATTAAGACAGCTTTACCTTCTTCATCTGTATGCCTTTTTTCTTGTCTTTTTTTAAAAAAGATTTATCCAAGACACATCATAATACATTATTATTAATTTTGCTTCGAGTTGATTGTAAGAATATTAAAAAATGAGGAAAAAGTCTTTTATATTTACTGACATATTTATAATTTTTATCATTTTTCATTCCTTTGTGTAGCTATAAGTTTCCTTTAGTGTTAAATATTTTTGCTGGATGTAGATTCTAACGTGTTAGCCATTCATCTAGCTCCTTTTTGTTAGCTGTCTTATTTTCAAACCCTTTGTCCATTTTAAAAATTGAGCTTACTATCCTTTTATTATTAGTTGTAGGAATTATTTATTGATGATGATTACCAACCTCTTATGTGCTTTTGCAAACATTTTCCCCTAGTTTGTGGCCTTGTCTATTTATTTTCTTAATACTATCTTTTGATAAACAGTGATTTTTAAAATTTGGTAAACATTTTCTTTTATGCTTATTATTTTCTATGACCTAAGAAAACTTAACCTACCATCAAATTACAAAGATATTGTCATATGTTTTTTTCCTAAAAACCATGGCTTTGATTTTTGGGTGTAGCCAATGATCCATCTTGAGCTAATTTTTGTATGGGGTGTGAAATTGGTATCTATTTAGTTTTAATTTTGCTTTTCTAAAAGTTTGTAGAGATTCTATTTCATCTTTTTTGAATCTGCAATTTCATTATTATAACTTCCTCTCTTTACAGACATCTTCAAGCTTTTTTTTATTTCTTTAAACATAGTGAGTATTGTTGTTTTAGATTTTGTGTCTGATAATTCTAATATCTGAAGTCTTTGTGCATCTGTTTCTGTTGTTTGTTGTTTCTGTTGGTACTCACTCACAGAGTTCCATTTTCTTATTTGCTTCTTGATCATATATTGTGTATGGAATATTATATTTGTAAAATTTTTTGTGGAAATAGTCTGAGACTTATGATGAAGGTACCTTCTTCCAGAGAGGATTTATATTTGCTTCTGTCAAACACTTGGGGGCACTGCCAGACTATGGCTGTATTAAACCACTTAAAGTAATTTGAATTTGGGCTTTAATTCTACTTTGGAGTTTTGTTTTGTTTTAACTTCTGGTTCACCCTTACTCTGATGGTATAGCCCAATGGGGGTGCCAGTTTATTGTTGGGAAATCTCCTATCTTGGATGACTTACAGGATTTGGTTTCTTTTCCCCTCACCCGATGAGTTGTCAAAACTAAGCTACATTTCAAGGATCAGAACGTGCTCTAAGAGCAAAGGCATTTTTGAGTTAATGAAATTCTCTTGGTTCCTATTTTCTTTTAGTTCGGGCCTGGAAAGTTTTTACTGTCTCTTCATATCTTGTATGCATTGAGAAAGCTATTTTTTACATTTATCCGGGCTCTTTAGTTATTTCCATCAGGAGATGATCTATTCAGTTTGTCTGAACAACACAGTCTGCAATTGCTGTCTGACCAGTTTTTCCCTCCAAATGTTTAACCACTTAGTCAACAACATTTGTTGAAAAATGTGTCTTTTCCACACAGGTTTCAAATATCATATTTATGTTTTACTCAACAAATACATTGGTCTGTTTCTGACCCTTTTCTCTCTTGCACTCATTTCTCATGACTCCCAGTAGAGACCACCACAGGAAGCCTGCCTATCCCAACTCCTTTTCCTGGCCTTCTTTAACTAATAGACTAGATTTTTCAGGTGATAGGAAAGAAACATTGTCTCAGTTGTTGGCCTAGGACACTCTTGGATATTGCTCATGGGAATGCAAAGTAGTATAAGCTTTATTGAGGAGAATTCAGCTATATCTTTTAAAAAACTACATATGCATTTATGCTTTATTGCAGAAATACCACTTCTAAGAATTCACCTCAAAGTTACACCTCAAAAAATAAAAAAATCATGCATACAATATTATTTATTGCAGCATTTTGTGTAATTGGAATATACGGAAATGACCTAAATGCCCATACATAAGAAATTGGTTGAATAAACTATCATACATCTATGCAATGGTGAACCATGAAGCTGTGAAGAGTGAGAAGGATCTCTATGAACTTATATAGATTTCTATGGAACATAGTTAAATGAAAAATGCAAGGTGCAAAAAAGTTTGTATAGTATGCTACCTTTTGTATAAGAAGGAAAATAAGAACATATACACATTTCTGCAAAGAGAAACACAAGAAAAACAAACCATAAACTTATAAAATTGGTTCCTTTAGAGGTTGATGGGAACTGGGTGAATCATTTCATATTTTAAATATTCAAAACATTAAAGTTAAAAGAGCAAAAAAGTAAATCATTAACTAATACATAAACAGAAACAAATAAACCTAAATGTATATCAAAATAATAAAATAATCACTCAAAAAACCCCATAATTCAAGTAACTTTGAACACAGTACTTTATATATCTTCAACAAGATATAATCTATTGAAAAAAAAACCATAAAGAATTTTTTTTAAAAAGATTTTGTTTATTTATTTGAGAGAGAGAGAGAGAGAGCACAAGCAGGGGAAGCAGCAGAGGGAGAGGGAGAAGCAGGCTCCCTGCTGGGCAGAGAGCCCAACTCAGGGGTCAATCCCAGGACCCTGAGATCATGACCTGAGCGGAAGGCAGATGCTTAACCAACTAAGCCACCCAGGCGCCCCACCATAAAGAATTCTTGAACTTTACTCAGTAACAACTTTGTTGCTCTTAGTGGTGTTATTGTATTAATTATAAATTCTATTGCATGTATGTATAGAATAGAGCTGATGAGTAAACGTATTGATTTTTTGGGGAGCCAGGGTTTTCACTGTGGGTGAAGTGAGATATAAAACATGATATTGGGGAAGGGGAGAAATATTCCCAGGATATTTCCTGCAGATGACTTATTAATTACAAAGAAGAGAAATGATAACTTTATATGGAGAAACTTTGTATGGTCCTGAGAGGCTAAAATATTCATAATCTGACACTTCACAGAAAATTTTCTGTATTCCTTCTCCCTACTCTAGAGTATTTCTCCTCAAATTGGGATGTGTATACCAGCACAAAGGCCCCACTCCAGATCTCGCTGAATCAAAATCTACACTATTACAGAATTCCCAGGTGATTCGCACGCACATGGACGTTAGAGAAGCACTGCTTTAGAGAAGATAAATTTGACTTGTTTTGTTACCGTTTGTTACCATTTATCCACTGCCAATATGAGTGAGGCAAAGTGCTTCATAGTCATTGTCAATTAGGTTCTTTCTATTTTCCAAGGTCACAAATATGTTAAACCTAACCTAGATAATAGAACTTTATTGTAAGAATACTAAGGAAGGAAGATCAAGATACTATCTCAGCTCTCACGAAGATCTGTGGGAGGCATTTATTATAGTTTGGAGATCCCAAACTAGCCCTACTGGTCCCCAGAAGCTCTGGTGATTGGAAAGCTCTTGTAGACGGATGTGATGCTTAAGCCTCAGCTACTCGCTCTCCCTCTCCACCTTTGGGTTTCTACTTGTTTGGAATTTCTACATTCTCTACTCCTAACCATCTTTAGGGCTCCCAGAGGGGTTCACATATTTTCAGTAATAGAATAGAATTGGATAGCAAATACCAGTATGTGTTGTAGATAGAAAGAATAAGATAAATTGTTTCATGGCATTTTTACTGCAAGGGTGTGTGTGTGTGTGTGTGTGTGTGTTCTGGGTTATAATGTAAAAAATATTTTTACTAGTCAAAAGGTTTGAAAGCCCCAAGTGACCACCAAGACTAATTTCATAAGGCTCTGCATCTCATTACATAGCCACGCTTTTGAGATCATTCCTTATTCTCTGTGGAATTCTTGTCTGCATACAACCCTCTAATTTTGCCAAGTCTTCCACCCTTCCCAGATCCGACCACCTGTTGTATCCTTTGGTACTCATAGTCAGTCTTCAGTTAGATACTCTATGTCTTTGAGCTCCTCTTTGAACCTTCTTTCTCTCATTATAGCCTGACTCTCCTTTGAGGACCCGGCTTCCCCTAAAATCCTGACAAGTGATGCTTGTTTATTTGCCTGTACTCCACAAACAACTTGGTCTTGGGATATGGCAGAGGTCCACATCCTTGCTTCTCATTGCCATTTCTAGAAAAAAAAAAAAGGGTACTGTTCCTTGAAACAAATATTTAAAAATACCCCCCCAAAAGCCTATTTTTTTGGGAAATCTATGCCATCGGATTCACAGTTACAACAATGTTGTGCAGGCAGAACCTGCACAGAGCTGTGTGGATAATGGCGGTGGCCAGAGGAAGGGGGCCATTTTCTAAGGTGCACCGAGATGAACCATTTGCCAAGCCTAGTTTACACAAGGCTGCGTTCATCTAGAGGGTACTTTTCTAATTTCTGTGAAGGCACCCACCGTATGGGCCAGCAGTCACCCTGATTAGACCACATCACCTCCTTTTTGTAGTCAACTACAATATCCCCTCATTCATTGGAAGTGTCATCCCATTTATTACCTTTCAACCACTACTTTGGTCATCATTCTTGGTGACATCAACATCCGTATAGAGACACATTACCCATAATATTACCACTTCCAAGACTCTCAGTCACTTTCAAGCATCTTGCTGTTAAACCGCTCTTTATACCTATCCAGATCATGCTGTATGGTAAGTCTATTTCAACAATTCTTTAAGCCCACTGAGATCTTCCTTCAGCTTTCCCACCTTGGGTAAAACTCTACCTCCTACTTAAATCTGATGTTCTGTCTCTTGCCCTTTGTACCCTAGTTGCTGAAAGTGGCCAGAGAAAAATCAATGACTGTCCGGACTGCTGGCACTTTATATTTATGTCCAAATATACTCGAATATGCCCCCAATATGACTTGGCAATGTTATTATATTTCCTTAATGTCTTCACACCCTAAGATGTCTATTTCATGCTTTCTCTTCTGTCTTTTTAACCTCCAGAATATCTTCCCCAATCTCATTCTTAGCCTATGACTTTGCTTTATATTTAATCTAGCAAGGCATGTCCTCATTATCCCAGGACCAAATTTGCCACCTTATATACCAAGGACTCTGGATAGTCTGAGATTTTACCCTATACACGAGCTAACCAGTTAGCCTTCCACCATGCCATGAATGCCAGCAAAAAAAACGCAGGCCTCCTGGATCGGAGATGGAGAATTTTATTACTCATAGCACAGCAAGAGGCATGAGCATCAGCATATTCACTGTGACTTCCCCCTGCCCCGTGTCGCTCACAGATGAGCCCAGATGGATGCCTGAATATGCTATAGCCTATGTTACAGGAGAGGAGCCCTGAAACCAGAGCCCCGTATCTTTTATCATAGGCATTAAGCAGGCTTACTCTTCACTCAGAGGGAGACAATATCTCTGTTTTCCAAGGTTGTTCATTAAACCAACATCCTCAAAAAGATATTTGGAAACAAAATGAGTCAGCACCTCTGCTTGCAAGATGTGTGAAACCACAAGAGACTCATGAACTATCTCCCAGCGTTACATGGGTCTGAACAATAATCACTCCCTTTCCTCTGTGGCTGAACTGTCTGTGCTCCTAAGGCTCCTTATCCAATTTCTCTACTTGTAGATGAAATACCATCTTTTTTGCCTACTCCTCAATATCTCTCTTTCAATTTTTTGCTCTCCTGAATTATTCAAATCATCAACCACTACCATTTGCTGTAATAATTCCCATAATTTTTTTTAAAAAGTAGAAAGATAAAAACTCTTGACCTCACATCTTCTTCCATCACCTGACCCATTCATTTCTCTTTTTTCCTGCGAAAAGTCACGTGTACTCTTTCTTTTCATGGTCTTATTTTCTTCAACTTCCACCTCTCATTTTCTTTGGCATCTACGCCGGTCAGGTTGTATCCCCACGTCTCCACTGAAACTGTTCTCATCAATGCTACTGATGACGTTCACATCGGTGAATTCAACAGTCAGTTCTCAAGTCCTCATCTTAACTGACCTTTCAGCAATATCTGACATGGTTAATTAGTCTTCTCAAAATGCTTTCTTCATTCGGCTTCCAAATCCTCTTTATTTTCCCCTAAGTCACTGGCTGCCTGCCTTTCTGCAGTCTCCTTTACTCACTCTCATGGGGAGCTCATCTTATCTAATGGCTTTAAATACTATCCATACTCTGATGATTCTGAAATATATTAGCTTCTCCCTAATCAAGGATTCCTGTATATGATTGTGTACATACCTTTTCCTCTTAGATGTTTAAACTTAATAGGTCCAAAATCAAAGTCCTAATCTCCTAATTCCGTCTCCAGCACCCTCTAAAGATTTTATCTATCCTATAGTCTTGCCTTTTTCAATAAAGGCACCACCATTAACAAGGAGTTCAGGTCAAAAACCTTGGAGCCATTCCTGCTTCCTTCTTTCTCTCACCACCTCCATATATAACCCATCAGCAAATCCTATGAAGTTCACTTCCTAAGTGCACTCAAAATCCACCATTATTTCCAGCACAAATATTCTATTATAAGCTGCCCTCCTGTCTTCCTTGGATTAATTATTGCCATAATCTCCTAACTTGCCCTCTAGTCTATTCTCCATGCAATATTCAGAGTGTTAAAAATCCTCAATGACTTTCCATCACGCTTAGATTAAATCCAAAGTCCTTGCCATGTTCTAGAACATCTTCCATAATGTGCACCTCCCACTACCTCTCTGACTTCACTCTCCCCTTTTCTCACTATGCTCCAGCCACAGGAAACTTTCTTTGAGTCCTCAAACACTTTACACATACTCTCTCCACAGAACCTTTGCTTTTGTAGTTTCATGTGGAAAAGCCCTTTGCTAGATAACTGCATGGCTCACTTTCTCGCTTCTTTCAGATTTCTGCTCAAATGTCTCTTCAGTCGAAAGGCCTTCCCTGAACACCACATCTAAAAATAGCATAATCTGGCCATTTCTCTCTATCCCCTTATCTACTTTATTTTTCTTTATGGCACTTAGCACTGACATCATATAGCTACTGAGTTTCAGCAACTCTGAGATGTTATCAGTTGAAACATGTGCCATTATTTCATACACCCATCAAGAAAGAAAAACTCTGACAAAATTCACTTCATCTTTCTTATCACTTAGAATTTTTATTTTATACTCATTGAAAGAACTCTTTCAGACTTATTTAGGCACAGTTTTTGTTTTAACTCATATATCCTTCATACACACAAAGAAAACTATAAACAAAATAAATCAGTTAAATTATATCTAAGACATCTTTACATTCCGAATTTAATATTCTGACATAGTCTTCAACTCATACTCAATGTCAGTACTTTTCCACACAATATTTCACTAATAAAATGGAACACAGCTGCATCTACTTGTGGGTGCCTTCCTTTCTTCAGACCCATAAAGCGAGAAATGTGGAATTGTGGTCATTCTTTAAATGATCTTACTTGCTTCTCTAATATTAAATTTATGTCTCATTTCTAACTATTTCTGAACTACTTCTTTTTCAGCCATATCAGAATACCATCTTTTGAAGACATTTTAAACAGTATCTGCACTCCGCATGTACAATACCATCACTGCACATAATTTAATCGTGTTTATAGTTATAAACAGATATAACTAAGATCACGTAGGAAAACGACTCTGTGTCTGCTGCCTATCCAACTGTAGTTATAAGATGCCAGTGACTGTAAGATGCATTCTATTTTCAGAAATCTAAAAATGTGGAAAAAATGCATGTCTTCAAATCAATTAAATGCAATAATGTGTTTGTGTCTCTCACCAGAGTATGAATATTAGGAGGGCAGGAAATTGGTTCATTTTCTTCACTGGCTATATTCTCATCATCCAGAAGAATATTTGGAAAATAGTAGAAGCTCAAGAAATGTTTGTTGAATACACGACTGTATAAATTTCTGCCTCCACTACTAACAGTACTTGACTCTAGTACTTCATAATTAAAAACCCTAAGACAGAGAATTCAATTGGCTTAGTCACCATCCAGTAAAATGCACCCCTGCTGGGGGGTTGTCTAGCTCCAGGCACTCAGAGACTACTAACTAGTCATCTAATCATTCACACATGTAGACGACCATCCTTGACATCGGCACTCACCTCAGAAACTTGCCTGCAGAAATCATGGCTTCTAGGGAAACCCCAGAGAAAGGCAAATGTAGCACTCAGACATTTGTGAGATCTTATTACAATTACCTGTGAAGACTTCAAAGAAAGCCATGGACAGGGCAAGCACTTCAGAGTCTCAAAAAAAGGATAGGGGACCTGAAGGGAACCTCACCTTGTCTGCTTAATGACCATTTATTTTTTCATTTAATCCCCACGACAACCTTCTGAGGTAGAGATTCTTTTCAGTATTTTAGAGATATGAATATTAAAGCAAGAAAATTAATTATTAAGTCTCTTATTCAATGCCACACAATGACAGATTTTAATGAAGATTTTGTGTCTTTCCACTTTACTATGCATTTTCCAGGTGCCAAGCACTGGGCTAGGGGATTCAATGGTGAATAAAAGCAACTATAAATCCTGAGCTCACTGAGCTTTGAGACAGGGATCAGAGGAATCTTAGTCCACATACTCAGCGCGCAAACAAATATCAGGGTTCTCTAAATATACTTAATCCTGAGAGCAAGCATCCATCTTACTAGGCTTAGTCACTGCAGTGTCTCTTTTCCTGACTACACACATTCATACTCTAAGTTGTTCACATGTTTTGGAGCCTAAGGTGGTCCAAAGCATTTGGAAGCCCTTCCAGGCATCAGACCTGATTAGTTTTTTGTTTAAGATATTAATTATCTTTGTACATATGGTCCCATTCTGTCTGGAAGTTCTACTTTTATCATGAACGAAGTACAGACATCTCGCCTAAGCTACAAACCCATAACTGGAATTCTTCCCCAGCCACACCTTCTTCAGACTTTCACCTCCCCTGACAAACTGCCAGAAACTCGTGGGTCCCTTTCTTCATCACGGTTTGTAGAATTTCCTGCCCTTCTTGTCAGTCCCTCAAAATCACTCTCCTTCTCCCCTGTAGCCACGTGGCAAAATCTCTTCCATGAGCATTCCTAAAATACTGTTGACCTCAGGCATCTTGGCATCTTCTGCTGGAATTTCTAATCGAAGGATTAAAAAGCCTGGCTACTTGCATGAATAGGGTAAGAAAAGACTAGAGGGGAACAAACCAATTATTATGTCAGTATATTATTTTGCTAGTTTCCTCATCCAGTTGTCCCCCAAAAGGATGGAACCTAGTCCCTGTTCCAAGTTGGGTTTTCCACATTCTCACATACAAAGCGGCATCCGGTTTGAGACTAGGCATTTGACTTTTTTCCTAGCTACTCAGGTATGATGCCTGCCTTGCCCTGCTGCTTCATGTTTCTACGCAGTGTAAGTATCCCTAGGCCCAGAGGTATGTAATAAAGTCAGAGGAGGAAGGTCAGAGGTCCAAGGATTATCTGATATTTTTTATAACTGTCTAATATCAAAATATGTTTCCTGTAACCCATACTAAGGTGGAAAAATGACATATATTTTAATTTGATTTCATTTATATACTGCCTGATTCCAAAAGGAATTTAAAGCAGCTAAGGAATGTAAGGAAGATATTTAATGACAAACACTGAAACAGAAAGGGGTTGCTGCTTAACCTGAACATTCATTTTAGCGGAGTGGTTCATTCAAAACGTTCCACGTAAGTAAGATTTAATTATGTTTTATGTTTGTATTTACTAATACAACATATGTTCTTACTCATATAGGAGAGCTCTTGAATGATTTGTCAAGCTACAGAGAAAGAGGTTTTCATTTTTGTTCTTTTGCAATGAAATAATTGGTATTCCCCTGTTACTCTTCTAAATTTTCAGACATTTACTAAAGCCATAAAATCTACTGGGAGGGAAGGGAGGCAGGAAATGTCAATAACCTGATTTCAAATATATTACCTAGGCCAATCATTGTTAAAATAATATAAACTAAAATATTCTACTTCGGGCACCTGGGTGGCTCAGTTGGTTAAGTGACTGCCTTTGGCTCAGGTCATGATCCTGGAGTCCCAGGATCGAGTCCCGCATCGGGCTCCCTGCTCAGCAGGGAGTCTGCTTCTCCCTCTGACCCTCCTCCCTCTCATGCTCTCTATCTCATTCTCTCTCTCAAATAAATAAATAAAATCTTTAAAAAAAAAATTCTACTTCATGTGGAGAGAGTTGGTGCTGACAGCTTGATTTTTAATAGTCTGTAATAGTTTGGGCTGAAGTAAGAAAGACCAACAACAAAACAGTGATTTCCCAAATCTTTGTGTTCTAAGGGGAGGTGCTAGACCATCCCTAGAAAAACCAATTATTGAAACCCTTATGCCATGACCCACCTGAAGGCATAAACTTGCTGAAGTGATTTTTTGAGGAATCTCCATACTGTTTCCATAGTTGCTGCACTATTTTGCATCCCCACCAACAGTGTAAGAGGGTTCCAATTTTATCACATCCTCGCTCACACTTGTCTTTGTTTTGTTTGATAATAGCCATGCTAACATTAGGCTAAGTAAAATAAGCCAGGGATGGAAGGACAAATATCCCATGATTCCACTTATATGAGGTATCTAAAAAAGTCAAACTTACAGAAGCAGAATAAAATGGTGATTTGAGGGGCTGGGGGGAGAGGGAAATGGGACTTGGCATTCAATGGTTGTAAAGTTTCAATTATGCAAGATGAATAAGTTCTAGAGATCTGAGGTCCAACACAATGCCTACAGTTAACCGTACTGTATTGTGCACTTAAAAATTTGTTAAGTGGAGAGATCTCTTGTTAAGTATTCTTAACACACACACAGGAGGATGGGGAGGAGGACGGCACTTTTGCAGGTGACGGATATGTCTATTACCTAAATTGGGATATATGCATGTGTCTAAACTTATCAAATGGAATACATTAAATATGTGCAGTTCTTATGTGTGTCAATTATATCTCAATAAAGCTATTTTTAAAAAATGAGACATACTTAGACTGAACTCTGTAGACTAATAGGAAAACATGTTCTAATCCTACTCTCCTTCCCATTCACACCAGGGATCTGACATTATCTCCTCGAAACAATGTCAAATAGCCTTGAATGACTGTGTAACTGCATAATTACTTCCCTTTGTTCTTTTTTCCAGTTAATTGTTTTAGAATGGCCAGGCTTTTTCCTGCACATATTTCTGTCTTTTGTGGTCCTCATCTGCATACTCTTTGCCACTACAACCTAAAATTTAGATAAATTTTGTTTTTAAAAATAGACTTTATTTTTTAGAGCAGTTTTAGTTTCCCAGCAAAATTGAGCAGAAGGCACAGGGACTTCCCATATACTCCCTGGAAGTTATATATATATATGGTAAAATATACATAATACAATTTCTCATTTTAAACATTTTTAGGTATACAGTTCAGGGGCATTAAGTACATTCATACTGTTTTACAATTCTCACCATCATCAATCTTCAGAATTTTCATCATCCTTAAACTGAAACTGTATCCATGAAACAATACCTCTCCATTCTTCCCTCCCCTAGCCCTGGTAACCACTATTCTACTTTCTGTCTCTATTAAGTTGACTACTCCAAGTACCTCATGTAAGTGAAATCAGACAATATTTGTCCTTTGCATCTGGCTTTCCACTTAGCATAATGTTTTCAAGGCTCCCCTTTGTTGTAGCATGTTTCAAAATTTCCTTTATTTTATTTTATATATTTTTAAGTAGGCTCCAGCGTGCAGCCCAACGTGGAGCTTGAACTCATGACCCTAAGATTGAAACCTGAGCTGAAATCAAGAGTTGGACCCTTAACCGACTGAACCACCTAGGCACCCCAAAAGTTGCTTCTTTTTAAAGGCTGAATCCATTGATGTATATACCACATTTTGTTTATCTATTCACCTGATGAAGGACATTTGGGTTGTTTCCACCTTTTGGCTATTGTGAGTAAATTTTGTCACTCTAATCGAGAGTCTTCCACTGGCTGACTACTTCCTCTGAAATAAAATCTTCCCAACCCCTCTCATCTTTTGCTATCCCCATTACCGGGCTGGCTTAGGGTTTAATACAGAATACGGAATCACCACACCACACTTATTTGTTCTTAACTCAAAACCTTTTAATGTTTTCTTTCCTCATCCACAGTAGAAAATCCAAAGCCTTACTTTTCTCGCAAGACTGGATACCATGGGATTTCAGAAGGAAGCGAATGACAGCCGTCTAGTTTTTCTTTATTCTTCCTTGTCCGGAAAGGAGTTGTTTTTTACTTTCTTATGACAGAAAGCTTCTGCTCTGCCTCACACCATCTGAGGGTTTTTTCACTGCTCCTTAGATCCACAGCCCAAACTGCATGGGTGCTGAGGAAACCCAACACGCAATCAGGCCAACAACTCACCGTAGGACACAGTTACTGTTGAGCAGCGGTTTAGTCGTGCGGAAAATCTGCTGGGAAAATGTGTCAGAACACAGAGCAAAATACAAAGCGGGGGAATTAATAAGGGAAAAGAAAATAGGAGACAAATCCAGAAAACCCAACAAGGGATTAATTCAACATGTGGGACTCTTCCTGGAACTCAGAAGAAGGCAGATTGGGAGTAACAATTAAATTATGAGATAAAATTTCTGAGTGGCAAGAGACTTGAGCGTATGAATGAACAGGGTTTGCCAAACTTTAGGTAAGATTACTTAAAAAAAAAAAAAAAGACACTTTCACTTCTAGCCATGCTGGAATTAGAGGGATTCAATTTCCCCTCCCACATTAAATGATTACAACACCAGACAACATCTGTGTAACAGTAATCACTGAGAAAAAGGAGACCAATGAGCTGAGCTCCGTCAATGTCCCCACTTACTGCCTAGAGAGAGTTTGAATATCATATTAAAATTCCTAAAATTCAAGAATAAAAACATTGCAAGACAGAAAGAACAGGACATCTGGGAGATGAAAGAAGTAAAAACATTCGAATTCTCAGGTGTGGGGAGGAGAGACATGAACACGCAAAGTAGGTAGGATTTGACATAGTTGTTCGTATATTCGGAGACCATAATAGATAAGCATAGACTTACCTATAGCTTTAACGACCAGCATCATTTAAAAGAGAGACAAAATCCTAAATTATCAAATTTGAAAAAGCAATGAAGAAAAATTTGATATAGGCAGAGTAGGTAATAAAGAGAAAATCATAACAAGAGTAAAAGATAAGGAGAGCATATGACATAATGAAGGATTAAAATTAAGAATATCAATTCTCACTAAATTTTTTATCATGGCCGTATTAAAAAATAATTTTAAAATGAAATTCATCTAAAAAAAGTTTGCAGAGAAATGTTCAAAATGAAGATATGGACAAATACATGCCAGGTGGATACCAGTAGAAGGCAGGTGTGAAAATACCAACAAGCAAAAGACCAAAAACATTGAACAGAACTGAGGCATTATTTAATGATGAGAAATACAATTCACCTAGACTTAGGAAAGTTTGCTCCCATAATTGATGCATTAAATTTTATGCACAAAACAACAGAGCCATCAAATACATAAAAAAGGTTCTATAAGTGCAGCTAGATCTTAAAAGAAATATAGTAGAAGAATTTAATAAACCTTCTCCAGAATTTGATAGCTCAAGTAGATAAATAATAAGTAAGGTCACAGATTATTTTAATAATACAATGAACAAGCTATAAAAAACTATGTCTTACATCAGAGAACATATATTTTCTGCTTAGCTCCATGGAACATGTGTAAAAATTAATCATATTCTTGGCTACAAAGAAAACAATAAATTTTTAAAAGTAGAGATATTACAGACTACACTTTCTGATAATAATTCAACATAGTTAGAGATAAAAAAATAAATAATCATTGAAAAAGTTAACTCCTTGGAAATGAAAATATGCCACTAAAAAAAATCCTAAATCAAAGAGGAAATCAAAACCAAAGAAAAAAAAAAAAAGATCTAAAAAGAAAAGAAAATGAGGACTCATCATACTAAAACCTGTGTAAAAAAAGAAACAGTTAAAAGGGAAGCAATTTTATCGCCTTAGAAGTTTTTATTAAAAATGGAAAGAAAGATTAGGATAAATAAAAAAAGGACCCAATTTATGATATAAGAACAACAAAATAGACTGAAAGAAAGGAGGATTACAAGTTTCTTGGGAGTGGGGATTTTCTTTTGCTTATTACTGCAAAATATTTATTTACTTAGACTAGCACTCAGTAATTATCTGTGATATCAATAAAAAGAATAAATAAAAACAAAAGCATGTTTTTTGTAAAAGCCAATAGATGAATATCAGGTAAGCACAAATTAGGACAAAGGGGATAAAATAAATTACCTCAAATTAAGAATGATGAAGAAGATATAATTAGAGAGAAGAATATAATTAAAATGATTATAAAAGAACATATTGTGCAATTCTATGGTAATGAATTTGAAAATCTAGAGAAACTAGATGACTTCCTGGCAAAATACTACTACTGTGAAAGGGAGATGCTGTTTTATTTTCTGTTTTTTCTTCATGGACACAGAGACTTCTCATGATTTGCTTAAGACCATGAGACTGAGGTCTGGCCAAAAGAGTAGAAGACAGGTGAGATAAGCCACTTGCATTTATGGTAGGTTTATTGGGATGCAACCCCTCATAAGTTGAGGAATATCTATAGATGCAAATTTTCCAAATAAATTATTAACAAATGGAATAGCAATACATCAAAAGAATGCTACATAACCAAGTAGTCTGTCCCAGGAATGTGTGAATGATTCAAACACAGGGAATCTTTCAATATAATCACTATATCAATAAATTAAAGGAGAAAGCTATGAATATATCATGGATGCTAAAACTATTCTGATAAAGAACCTCTTAATGCTAAATGTAAAATAGGAATTTAAAAAATTACTGAAATATGATGCAGGCTATTTACCCAAATAAACACAATTATCATATTAATAAAATTGGGACTATTGTAAGAATAATCTATTTTTTAAAAGATTTTATTTATTTATTAGAGAGAGAGCATGGGGGGGGTGCAAAGGGAGAGGAAGAGGGAGAAGCAGAGACTCCCCACTGAGCAGGGAGCCCGATGTGGGGCTCGATCCCTGGGACTCTGGGATCATGACCTTAGCTGAAGACAGATGCTTAACCAACTGAGCCACCCAGGTGTCCCAATTGTAAGAATAATCTTAATGAAAAGGCCAGTCTATCTGTAATCAATAGATATTCTGAAAGTTAAAAATCTCACCTTGTAAAGATTCTTAATGTGGTACTCCCCTGGACAAAGAATGTGAGTACTTTAAATATCCTAAATGTATTATTTTGACAGCTTTCAAATATATATTATTAGTATCCCTTTCAAAGTGCCTTTTTCAAATTTCCTAACTTATGATAAAGTCCACCTTCTCCTCCCCTTGGGGCCTTTATGCATTTATTACATGTTATCACATGAAGCTGCTTGTTGAGTTAGGCTTGGTTCCTGATATAAGCAAAAGCATTAGTTTCATATAGTAGCTTAACTGAGAAATAGAAAACAGTTTAATATATTAACAACTAAAATAAAGACAGAACCTCTCTCATATATATGAAGGATTGAAAAGACTAGCATAAATAAAAGCACAATTTAATTCTTTTACTGTTTTTCTTTGCTATAGACATTTGTAGCTGTTGGATCTCTTACTGAATTTAAACCAAGGGTCTCTTATTGTGAATTCCACCAGGAGATAAATGAAATTTTGCCAGCAAAATACAACATGACAACAGAAGTTATTTATGATATGTTCATATTCCTAGATGAGTCAAAGATATTTAATCATGGACCTACAAGTGTTTTTATCACATCACAAAATCATATGGAATATTTGACTTAAAATGGAGTGGAGATAACATATTCAATATTTTCCCGATAACAGTAGGAAAAGAGAAGGAAATATGCTATGTCTTTGAAGTAGAATTTCTTGGAGGAATTGCCAGACCTTCCCTGAGCTAGAAACCTCGTGCTGTCACCACATTCACAGAGCATTCACCATAACGTTCTTCAGGCACGCTCAGTCATATCTAAATCTTAGATTTAGACTGAAATATTTAACCACCACAACCCAAACACAAAAGAGGAAAGCTGAAATCACCTCTAATAATAAACATTTTAATCTGGGTTCATTCTTCTGCCTCTGTATTATTCGTGAAGCCACCCCAGTGTGACGTGAAATACAGGACCGCTTGAACAATGTCACCTCTGGTCTGCTGCCTTGTGAGAGCTCAGGAGCAAGGCCTCCTGGAAAATCTGGCCCTGCTCCCTGTGTGTCTGTATGGTCTCCAGAGGGTGTCATCCCAGTGCCCAGATGCCAGTGGGGGCAATTCTCTCATGGTAGGCCCCAGACCCCAGTGCCATTTCTGCCAGGTCTGTTGTTTTTTCCTGTTGAGGACCGCCCTAACACACTGAAGCCTTCAAAGCTCCAAACCAAAGGCAGGAGAACAGAAAAGCAGCAAAGAAAGCCTCCCTTCACATCTTGGCTTCCATCCTATCATGTGTGACCTGAAACAGTGCTGTTGGTGCTCTTGTGTTTTGCAAGGTTTTCAGTGAAGCCGCTCTTCCCACCTTCCCATAATGTCCTTGGTCCCGCACCTCAGCTCCAAGTCAAGTCCATGGAGACTGAACCCGGGGCAGATGCTGGGACAGACACTCCTGGGCTCAGAATTATGGCAGCCTTTCATCCCCAGCATAGTCAACTTCGTCTTCCACAACTCCCTTCCCACCTAGAAGGCGTTATTTTCTAGGAGGTTCCTTCATTCCCACAAGCAAATTGAAAGAAGCCCAGAAGGCCACCCCCAGTTCCTTAGGCCTGCTCAGACTTGCTTACGTCTCAGAAGGAAAGTGACACCGAATCTCAAACTGAGAAGCCCTCCTACACAGATCTCTTTGTTGTTCATAATGGGATCATGCTATACGCAGTCTTTATTGTGCTTCTCTAATGTTTAATACTATGTCACACGTTTGCCATGTTATTTAAAAACATGATCTTTTCATTCCTACACAAAATTCTGTTTTATGAACAAGTGGTCATGTATTTAACTAGGTTCCTATTGTTTGATACAGAAGTTCCCAAATTTTCTGTAAAACATAATTGCAATGAACACCCTTTAATTAAAAAAAAAAACAACTTTGTGTTTCTCTGTGGTTATATCTACAGAATAAATACTAGAAACAGAATTACTTTGTCTTGGTCTGTACATCAAATTGCCCTCCAGAAAGTTTGAAATAATTTTTATGTCTAGCAGTGTATAAGGATAGCTAATTTCTATACCTTAGCCAATAGTAACTACTATAACATTTTAATCTTATCCAATTTGCTAGAAAAAATTTTGTTATCTAATTTCATATTTCTTTTAATAAAAACATGTTTCAATGTTTTTCTCTATAAGTATTGGTCAGCTTTAATTTTTCTTTTGTTAAAAACCATGTTTTTGCATGTGTTAAAAAACATTGGAGATAAGTTTAAGAAAATTTCTTTAAATATAAGGGAAAACACAGATGCAGAAAATTAAATAAACAATAATGTCTCAATCATCACTTTATGCTGTATGCAGTTTAAGAAATAAAAATGAACAGTAGAGTTGATGTCTCCATGGACTCCTTCCTAATCCCAATCCTCCCTTTCTCTCCTCTCCAGAGATAAGCTTTATTTGCATGTATACACGTGCATAAATGCCACAAAATTAACATTCATATATCCATGTGAAGATGTTTAAATGCTTATCATCTTTATTTATTACTTTTTTTTTTTTAAGATTTTATTTATTTGCGAGAGAGAGAATGAGAGACAGCATGAGAGGGAGGAGGGTCAGAGGAAGAAGCAGACTCCCTGCTGAGCAGGGAGCCTGATGTGGGACTCGATCCCAGGACTCCAGGATCATGACCCGAGCCGAAGGCAGTTGCTTAACCAATTGAGCCACCCAGGCGCCCCTATTTATTACTTTTTTATTTGAGTATATTTGATACCCAATGTTACATTCGTTTCAGCCACACAACTTAGTGATTTGAAAAGTTTATACATTATATACTATATTCACAAGTGTAGCTACATCTGTCCCATTACATCACTATTACACTATCACCAACTGTATACCTTATCCTGTGCCTTTTATTCCCATGACTTATTCATTCCAAAACTGAAAGCCTGGGTCTCCCTCTCCCCTTCATCCATTTTGCTCAAACCCCCACCATCTGGCTACCATCAGTTTGTTCTCTGTTTTTATAGGCCTGGTTCTGCTTTTTGTTTGCTTTTTTTTTATTATTATTCCACTTATGGGTGAAATCACATGGTATTTGTCTTTCTCAGCCTGGCTTATTTCATTTAGCATAGTACCCTCTGGGTTTATCCATGTTGTCTTAAATGACACAATCTCATCCTTTTTTATGACTGTGCAATATTCCATATATGTATATGTGGTGTATGATATATATATATCATATATATATATATATATATCACATTTAATGGACACTTAGGTTGCTTCCATATCTTGGCTATTGCAAATAATGCTGCAATAAACATAGGGGTAAATATATCTTTTTGATTAGTGTTTTCTTTTACTTTGGGTAAATATCCACTAGTGGAATTACTACATCATACAGTATTTCTATTTTTAATTTTTTGAGGAACATCCATACTGTTTTCCACAGTAACTGTACTAATTTACATTCCCACCAACAGTACACAAGAGTTCTTTTTTCTCTATATGCTTGCCAGAACTCATTATTTCTTGTCATTTGACTTTAGCCATTCTAACTGGTGTAAGGTGATATCGCATTGTGGTTTTGATTTGTATTTACTGAATGGTTAGTGATGTTGAGCATCTTTTCATGTGCCTGTTGGCCATATGTATGTCTTCTTTGAAAAATGTCTATTCAGGTCCTCTGTCCATTTTTTTCCTTGGGTTGTTTTTTGTTTGTTTGTTTGCTTGTTTTGGTGTTGAGTTGTATAAGTTCATTATATATTTTGGATACTAACCCCTTATTGAATATAGCCTTTGCAAACATCTTCTCCCATTCAGTAGGTTGTCTTTCTGTTTTGTTAATGGTTTCCTTCTCTGTGCAAAAGCTTTTTATTTTGCTGTAGTCCCAATATTTTATTTTTGCTTTTGTTTTCCTTGCTTTAGGAGACATATCTAGAAAAGTGTTGCTATGGCTGATGTCAGAGAAATTATTGCCTGTGTTCTCTTCTAGAGTTTTTATGGGTTCAGGTCTCACAGTCAGGTCTTTAATCCATTTTGAATTTATTTTTGTGTGTAGTGTAAGAAAATTGTCCAGTTTCATTTTTTTTTTTATATATAGCTGTCCAGTTTTCCCAGCACCATTTATTGAAGAGATCTTCTTTCCCTATTATATATTCTTGCCTCCTTTGTCATAGATTACTTGACCATATAACCATGGGTTTATTTCTGGTATCCTTTTTTTTTAAAGATTTTATTTATTTATTTGACAGAGCACAGCAAGAGAAGAAACACCAGCAGGGGGAGTGGGAGAGGGAGAAGCAGGCTTCCCGCCAAGCAGGGAGCCCGATGCGGGGCTTGATCCCAGGACCCTGGGATCATGACCTGAGCCGAAGGCAGACGCTTAATGACTGAGCCACCCAGGCGCCCCTCCATGGGTTTATTTCTGAAGCCTCTATTCTGTTCCATTGATCTGTGTGTCTATTTTTTGTGCCTGTACCATACTGTTTTGATCACTACATATTTGTAGTATATTTTGAAATCTGGTATTGTGATACTTCCAGCTTGGTTCTTTCTCAGGATTGTTGTGGCTATTTGGGATCTTTTGTGGTTCTATACAAATTTTAGTATTATTTGTTCTAGTTTTGTGAAAAATGCTGTTAGTATTTTGATAGGGATTGCATTGAATCTGTAGATTGGGTAGTATGGACATTTTAGCAATATTAATTCTTCCAATCTATGAGCATGGAATATCTTTCCATTTGTGTCCTCTTCAATTTTTTTCATCAGTTTTATAGTTTTTGGAGTGCAGATCTTTCACCTCTTTGGTTAAGTTTATTCCTAAGTATTTTATTCTTATTGGTGCAAATGTATATGGGTTTTTTTTTAATTTATTTTTTTATTTATTTGACAGAGAGAGAGATAGTGAGAGCAGGAACACAAGCAGGGGGAGTGGGAGAGGGAGAAGCAGGCTTCCCGCCGAGCAGGGAGCCCGATGTGGGACTCGATCCCGGGACTCCGGGATCATGACCTGAGCCGAAGGCAGACGCTTAACGACTGAGCCACCCAGGTGCCCCTGTTTTTTTTTTTTAATTTCTCTTTCTGCTACTTCATTATTTAGTGTATAGAAACACTACTGATTTCTGGGTATTCATTTTGTATCCTGCCACTTTACTGAATTTTTTTATTATTTCTAGTAGATTTTTCATGGAGTGTTTAAGATTTTCTACATATAATATCATGTCATCTGCAAATAATGGCAGTTAAACTTCTTTACCTATATGAATGCCTCTTATTTATTTTTCTTGTCTGATTGCTGTGGCTAGGACATTCAGTACTATGCTGAGTAAAAGTGGTGAGAGTGGACATCTCTGTCTTGTTTCTAACCTTAGAAAGAAAGCTCTTGTTTTTCATCATTGAGTATAATGTTAGTTGTGTTTTTCATATATGGCTTTTATTATGCTGAAGTAGGTTCCCCCCAACCCCACTTTGTTGGCAGTTTTTTATTATAAATCCATGTTGAATCTTATCACCTGCTTTTTCTGCATCTATTGAGATGATCATATGATTTTTATCCTTCATTTTGTTGATGTGGTGTATAACATTGATTGATATACAAATATTGAACCATCCTTGCATACCTGGAATAAATCCCACCTAATCCCAGTAAATGATCTTTTTAATGTAGTGTTGAATGTGTGGAATGTAATATTTTGTTGAGGATTTTTGCATCTATGTTCCTATGATACTGCTAAGAACACTATTGTGCTATTTGCCTTTACATTTTCTTAAGTTTTTGATTTATAGAACTTATTTTCAAAACTTTAGTAATCAACTCAACTTCTCCTTTTTTGAGATATCTTAGAAAGACCCTTTTCATGCTGATATCAGATATTCATCTACGCTTTGTGCTGATATTTTAATAGGTGTTTTTACATTTAACTCTTCCTATATCTAGAACTCAAAATTATATATGTTATGAATTCATGTTCCAACAGTTAATCCCAAAATAGCTTCTTTTCATGAACACCCTCAATTTTCATATGAGGAAACAAATCTCAGAGATTTTTTTCTGCACAGTCAAATAAATTCTAGAATTTAAACCTCTTCCTTCTTAACCCAAGTCCATTGCTCTTACCTCCTCTTATATTTCTTTCTAAACCATACATAAGTGGGTGAGGATCTCAATGATCTGAATAATTTCCTAGGTATGATCTCAAAATATCATTTGCTCAAGGTGAATCTCAAATATACCAGCCTAGAAGAAAAGATTATTCTCCAGAACAGGTATACAGTTTTTATCCAAGAAACTGATGGAATATCACTGTGTTGTAGATCAGTGTTTATAATAGAGCCAAATATAAAACACATACCTTGTTTTCTTATAAGCTCTGTTCTAGTCTTCAGTAAAACAGAACAAAGTCTCTCCAAAACTTGGTTATTAAAACTAACACTAATTCAGTGCTTATAATGTGCCAAGTACTATTCTGAGGGCTTTATATGTACTAATTCACCAAAGCCTTGCAGTAACTCTGTGTTGTAGGTTCTTTCTTTTAAATCTCTAATTTGCAGGTGAGGAAACTGAGGCATAGGGAAAATAAGTAACTTACACAAGTTTTGTTACACACTGCAAGTATTAGAGCTGGGGTTTGAACTTTGGCATCCTGGTTATAGAGTCTACACAAGCTGCTTCTTACAGTAATCGTAATATGTGGCCCCAAGGCAGTGGTCACAGGTGCTAATCTGGCAGAAATAGGATTTGGAGCAATCTTAAGTTCTCCACATCTGGCAGATGTATTTAGTGGTACCAAGCCAGGGGGACATATTCTGATTTTAAATAACTCTAGGTCCACCAGCTGCCTGACTTTCCACACACATGGTTCTCTCTCTCTCTCTCTCTCTCTATATATATATATATATATTCAAGGACACAGTATGATACCTCTTTAGAAAGCAGATCTCTAAAGAAAACAATTAGAATATAGAAACCATTATCTGCAAAAGTAAATAATGAGAGCAAGAGAGAAAGAGAAAGAGGAAGGAGAGATGACATGAAGCTGACAGTTTTATTATGACCCAAAGGGACACGGCTTATTATAGGCAATGAACTATATTGGTTTACAGTTTAAATTTTATTTTGATCAAAAGCAGATATTTTCTCAAGCAACCCCCTGCCACAGCCTTCTTGGTTGAAAGACCAAATGGCTGGCTACTCATGTACTGCTGAATGTCTGAGTATGTTTGGACAACTGAGTGCAATAGGAAAAAAGTCACAAGTCAGCCTTTTTTGCTCCTGTATCAGCAGAAGAAATACACTTACATAAGGAGCCCATGAGATCGATAAGGAAGAGCCCAAGTTATAACGCTGCAGCCCAAAGTTCCATTTTGCATGGCCCCTTCACCGGGCTGCTAAACTTAAAAAAGAAAACACAGAAAGCAGTTACACTCTGTAGGACTTTCTAATCACTGATGCCAGATGGTGCCCACTGCATTTCAAGCTTGGACGAAGTTACACATTTCAGAAGGACCCCTCTTCCCTGCAAAGCCTGTGGCTGAGTTATCTGGAAGAAGCTGTGGCTGCCAATAGCCACAGAGACAGTGATCCATCTAAGCATCAGATTCCAACCTGCCATTTCATATTGAAGGGGCAAAGCAGTTTCAACACAGGTATCCTCCATGAATTCATGCAAAAATATGCAGTGGCTTACAGCCAGACCCAAGGTGAAGGTGGGAGGAGGAGGAATATGGCATTGGATAGCATCTTATTCTTTTATGAGTTTTCTGGGAAACTCGAGGAAGCCACTTAACTTCTCTGGGTCTTGGCTCCTAACACACAAAGCAAGATAGTTCAATGAGACATTAGTTCATGTCTATTCCCACTGACATATGATAATTAAAAGAATAAAAAAGCAATTTCTTAGTACTGAAAACTAAGCTTTTGTGTTTGGAGTTTCTTTTTTTTTTTTTTTTAAGATTTTATTTATTTATTTGAGAGAGAGAGAATGAGAGAGAGCAAGCACATGAGAGGGGGGAGGGTCAGAGGGAGAAGCAGACTCCCCACCGAGCAGGGAGCCCAATGCGGGACTCGGTCCAGGGACTCCAGGATCATGACCCGAGCCGAAGGCAGTCGCTTAACCAACTGAGCCACCCAGGCGCCCAGTGTTTGGAGTTTCTTATCCAAGGACAAATAAATGGCTTTTCTGAGTTTTAGAAACCTTCTTAAATATATCCCCATTTAGATCTTTGGTGGGAAGTTGTTGGTTTTGTTCAAGGTGTGGGAACTGGGGTGGGTGGCAAAGGATGGGTTCCAATACTTGGACATGAAGACAGTCTTTGTGAGGATGACTAAACCCTGGGGCAGAGCTGGATTCCCAGATGCCGAGAAAGCAGAGGAGTGTAATGAGACCCCAGTGTGGCACAGACCAATACTGTGCCAGCACATGGCCCGGGTTGTAGCAGGACCTCTGACTTGTCAGCATGTGGATTCCTGGGACCGAAGACTAAGGGCGGTACTTTAAGAACCAAAGCAAGCATCACTGTGGTTGAGAGTAGCACAGAGGGAGAAAGTGTTGAGAGAAGCAGAATGTTGTAACTTCGAATGCTACACACGGTTAGCAAACATCTCAAGGGCTTATTTTTTTTTAAAGATTTATTCATTTATTTATTCGAGGAGGGGGAGGGGCAGAGGGAAAGAATCTTCAAGCAGACTCCCAGCTGAGCGTGGAGCCAATTGTGGGGCTGGATCCCGTGACTCAAGGGCTTATTAATCAAGTATTAACTGGGGTTCTCTAGAGAAACAGAATATATATATTATAGGGGCCAGTAAGTCTGAAATTTGTAGAGCAGACTAGCAGCCTGGAAACTCAGGTAAGATTTTTACGCTGCAGTCTTCAGGCACTTTGCTGTTTCTTGGGGAAACCTTGGTTTTTGCTTTTATGGCCTTCAGCTAATTGGATGAGGCCCACTCACATTGTGGACAATAAACTGCTTACCAAATCTACTGGTTTGTATATTAATCACACCTAAAAATACCTTCACAGCAACATCTATACTGGTGCTTGACCAAACAACTGGGCACCACAGCATAGCAAAGCTGACAAATTAACCATCACAGGAAACTTGATGGAAGGCCAGAAGACCTCTCCCAGTGTTCCTTGGTCTGTGTATGACCCTGAATCAAGGAGTGGGCCACACTCCAAAATGATAAAGAATAGATTTTCAACAATCCTACAGGCCTAGCAAGATTTGACTTGGAAAATTTAAGAAGTACTATTTTTTCTTATGTTCAAGGATCATGGAGCAAATCCACAACAGATGTACACATAAAATGGAACTAAGAGTTTTTAAGGTGATTTCCATCTGTAGACATCTCACGATTTCCCAATGTTAAACTGCTCTGATGAGCCTGACCTGAGACATTGCAGTAGGTTATCCTGTTTTTGTAGAAGTATTTTCTGGTTAAACTGGGATTACATACCCTATTTTAAAAAAAAATGTTCAATTTTTCAGATACAACCCCGGTGAAAGCCAATTCTTTTTTTTTTTTTTTAGATTGATTTATTTATTTGAGACAGAGAGAGAGAGAGCACGTGTGTGCATGTGTGTGTGCAGAGAGGGTAGAGGGGCAGATGGGGAGGGAGAGGGACAAACAGACTCCACGCTGAGTGTGGAGCCTGATGTGGGGCTCAATCACAGACCCTGGGATCATGACCTAAGCCAAAATCAAGAGTTGGACATTCAACTGACTGAGCCATCTGGGCACCCGTGGTGAAAGCCAATTCTTAAAATAATTTTAAAATTTTATTGGCAACTATTTACTTAATATGAAATAGATATATTCCATTTTATCAGAACCTGCAACCTGAAACATTGCAGATTTCTTATACTAGTAAGAGGAAATTACTATATATCTCAATTAAAATGTTATTCATAAGATAATAATCCTTTTCACGAAAATCTCAGTAGGCCTTAATATGTGATATAGTAATAATCCATTAATTATCATTCTGTGATAATAATCACCTTCATATTAATCTGTAGAAAAAATATCTAAGCATGAACATCTAACTCACAAATTTAAGTCTATAGTGTACATTATAAGAAAGTAAGAAAACATAAATTACAATAAGAGCAAACAAATATTTTGTTAAGTCTGGCCTATCATCCATATTAGGCATATGAACAACATAATCACTGGCAAAAAACCAAAACAAAAACACGTATTTACCTATGGTAAGATGTTGGTGAACAAATGGATTAATATCAAAGTGTATTTTAGGAAGGTCTTCTGTGATCACCTCAATTTATTAGGTTCAAAGACCAATGGTTATTACGTTGCTAGAACAAAATAGAAAAGGACCATTTTACCCTTCTCTGGAAAGAAACAATCTTATTCTAGGAAACTGGTGGCTTGCCAATTCACAGTTCTCCCTAACTCTGTTAAATTTTGGAACAACAAACAAACAAGCCCCACACACATATCTATTCCACTGATCCACACACCCACACACAGAGTCTAACCAACATTGTTTCCTTTGCAAAGGCACTAAAGGCCAGAAATAAATAAAGTTTACAACAGAATCAAAGAGGTGATATGAGTTTCAGTTTATTACTCTAATAAGGGACACAATAGCAAAGGAAGAAGGGGTGAAGCTATTCAGGCCAATGTCCTGAAGTGTTCATTTAAGTTATGTTTATGTCAGTTGTTACACAGGGTGACAATTTCTGCCATCGCCAACTGAAGTCAAACTTCTTTTCACTTGTCTTTGTCTAAATGCTGATTGGAAGAAGGGCATTAATGAAGCAAACAGCCTGAGAAAGTCAGTGGAAAGAGCAGTGCAGGAGAAATCAATCTGGTCCTAGTCTTAGTCTTGTCCCTACCTGTGCAAATCGGCACAAAATCCTCCAGAGATCCTGTTACTGAACTTCTCCATCTTCGGTTTGTATGTAAAATAATTTATTCACATATCCACTTAACCAATATTTATGGAATGCTTACTGGGATTGAGGCAATGCTTGTGCCCTAGGAATACAAACAGCACATAAGGGGGACACTATTTTTGTTTCAGAAATAGTGACCTAAATAAACGTTAACACAGGTCAAACTACTGAAACAATACAGAAAATGCAGAGTGGCATGAAAGCGTGACAGGGTGCCTAATTCAGTCCTTATTTTGTTCATCGAGTTATTTACTTCTTTGGGCTATCTTCTTTAGTTTAGCGTAAACAAATGTAAAAGAGAGAAGAGCTAAGAGAATGGTGGAAGAGTGCACCTGTATACATTCTTTCTCACTGTTAATCCCTTAAGGAAATGATGGGAAATATTTGTTTGTTTCTCAAGAACAAAACTATATCAGTACTGTACAATGAGCAAAGATTCCCTGAAAATTAAAGTTTCAAGGAAGATAAGTAGAAACAAAAGGGAATCAGGTTGATGAAGAAGCAAGGTTAGAGAAAACCTCAGGCTATACACGGAAAAGAGAAAATTTTACAGTGTTGAAGGAATTTCAGTGATTTTTTCCAAGCTCACAGTCAACACATTCTTGAAATAGCTAGGCCAGTTGGGCACCTTCTCCCTCTCTCCCTTCCCACTTATTCTGAGTGGCAGGGATTAGCAGTGTTTGCCCCTGGATAATGTCAGAAAAACCCTTTCTGGAGGGTGAATAATCTGTTACAGGAAAACAAGGGCTTCTCTGAGAATTACTCTGGCTTGGATAAGCTGGGCAGATCTGGGGAGACTCCTCTGGAACTCCATCACAGATACAGAAAGAAGAAAAAAGAACATGTATCTAAAGACACTAATGGGATCCACTCCAAATGTTGGCATCAGGATGAGAGAGGTTGCCAGCCCTCCTGATTTCTTCCTGTCTAGAATGAAATGTGGCAGTCAGAATGCCCTGCCAACTTCACATAGAACACAAATAAGTCTCCCTTTTGGAGAAGGAACTAGTTGGGGAAGCAAAATAACACAATTCAGAGGACACCTTAGCCAGCTGCCTAGATACTAGTCAACAAATCTTTGTCACCTATGATTAAGAAAAAAGTGAAAAGACAAAATTACCAACATTAAAAATAAACTGTTTTATACAAAATAAAAAAATAAAATCTAGATGAAAGGGAAGGTTTTCTAGAAAATGCAAATCGCTGTGTTTGACTGAAGAGGAAGTAAAAAACCTGGATAGACCAATAACCTTGGAAGAGACTGAGAGGGGCCAAAGATTAGTCTTAAAAAGGCACCAGTCCCAGATGGTTTTACAGGTGAGTTTTTCCAATCCTTCTATAGGAACTTTTCCATATTTAGCTCTGTATTCAATACAATCCCATTAAAAATTCCTGCAGAAGATTGTAAGAAAATTGGAAAGGCATTCAAAAAGATTCCTATAGAAAGAAATACCTAAGTTCATCTAAAAAAGAAAATGTATAAAAAAATCAGGAAAAGTTGAAAAAGAAGAATAATTGAATATCACAACATAAGGTTATATAACTGAAATAGTGTAGTATTGTGAATAGAATATAAAAGAATAGTAGGGAATAAGATTTGGAAAAAAACTAATTATGTATGAGAATTTAATTTATAGGACAAGTAGATTTTCAAATCAGTGGGTAAATATTAATCAATTCCATAATTAATAAGGCAACTGGCTATTCATTTAGGAAAAAAATAGATTTAGCTCCCAACTTACAGCATAGAGATACACAAATCATTTCAGATTGTTTTAAAAGGTCAATCTTTAAAAAGATATATCAATATATTTATAAATTAGAGAATTTTTTTATGGTCTTGGTGTGGTAAAGACTTCCTAAACAATATACAATGTCTGGAAACCATAAAGGAAAAAACTAAGAGTTGACTGCTCAAAAAATTAAATTTTCATATGATAAAAACACCATGAACAAAGTTAAATCTGGGAAATATTTGCAAAATATACAATGACAAATGAATAAGTTGTTCCTGAAAATGATCTTTTAAAGTAGGGCAAGAACTCCAAGAGAAAAAAAAAGAACATACATGAATAGACAATTTTTAAAAATATTTTATTTATTTGAGAGAGAGAAAAAGATAGAGAGAACAAAGGGGGGTGAGGGGCAGAGAGAGAGGGAGAAACAGACTCCCTGCTAAACAGGGAGACCGATGCGGGGCTCCATCCCAGGATCCCGAGATCATGATCTGAGCCAAAGGCAGATGCTTAACTGAATGAGGCACCCAAGCGTCTTATGAATAGACAATTTAAAGAGGAAATATAACTGACTAATGAACATATAAAGAGATGCCCATTCTTATGAATGATCCAGGAAACAAAAATTATAACATGAAAGAGAGATTGTTTTTTACTCTTCAAATTGGCAAAAATTAAAAAGGATTGTTGATATCCGAGGTTGGCTAGGTGGTATGGAAATGGACATTCTCACACACTATTGGTGGGACTTGAGTTATTACAGCTTTTTCTTGAGGACCCTTTTGTAATATTTGTTTTCTTTTTTGATATAGAAGAAATATTCTCATACAAGCATGAATAAATATGTACAAATATATTCATCACAATATTTTTCATAGTAAAAAAATTAAAAACAATTAATATCCACCAATAGAGGAATATTTCAATTATGATACCTCTATAATACGAAATGTTATGTAGAGCTTAATAAGATGTCCATATATATAGCGATGTGGAGCCATATGCAACACATATCAGTAAATTTAAAAGAGCAAAGTTCTGTTAAATTGTTATACTTTGATCCCAATTATGTTAAAAGAAATGAAACAAGACAAAATCAGAGAGGGAGACAAATCATAAGAGACTCTTAATCCCAGGAAACAAACTGAGGGTTGCTTGAGTGTTGGGGGTCAGGAGGGATGGGATGGCTGGGTGACGGACACTGGGGAGGGTATGTACTATGGTGAGCGCTGTGAATTGTGTAAGACTGATGAATCATAGACCTGTACCCCTGAAACAAATAATACATTATATGTTAATAAAAAAATAACCCCAGATTATATATTTTTATATAAATGTGTATATGTAAATACATAGAAAAAAATCCAGAAGTATATGTAACACATTGGTTTTTTTAATAAAGATTTTATTTATTTATTATAGAGAGAGAAAGAGAGAGAGAGAGCACAAGTGGGCAGGCAGAGGGAGAGAGAGAATCAGACTCCCCGCTGAGCAGGGAGCCCAACATCCGGCTCGAGTCCAGGACCCTGAGATCATGACCTGAGCCATAGGCAGACACTTAACCGACTGAGCCACTCAGGCACCCCTATGTAACACATTGTTAATGGTAATTTTGAGAAAGCAAGTTGGATTATTGTAGGAGGAAGCTGTTAAAAGGAAATTTCCTTTTTTTTACTTTGCATATGTATTTTTATTTATTTATTTATTTTTATTTTATTTTTTAAAGATTTTATTTATTTATTTGACAGAGAGAGACACAGCGAGAGAGGGAACACAAGCCGGGGGGGAGTGGGAGAGGGAGAAGCAGGCTTCCCGCCGAGCAGGGAGCCCCATGTGGGGCTCGATCCCAGGACCCTGGGATCATGACCTGAGCCAAAGGCAGACGCTTAACGACTGAGCCACCCAGGCGCCCCTGCATATGTATTTTTAAATAAAATTTTAAGTGATGTATTTTAAAATAATGAGTATATATTTATGTATTAAATCAAGTTGCAGAGCAATATATATAAACCATAATCCTAGTAAGTTAAAAAAAAAAGATAATTCAGTTGTGTGAAGCAGAACTTTGACTTTTTCATCCATATGAGCTGTATTACTAGATTCTTTTTACAATAAAAATGCGTTCATGTATTACTAATATAACTTTAAAAATTTAATTCATTGAAAATGTATAACTTTAACATACAAGACATATTGTTAAGTGACAAAACAAAAACAAATTGCAGAGCAATACTTATAGTAAGAATAAGGTGTAGAAGTTTTACACATCTGATTTGAGAAAAATGTATTCATGTACTATTAATATAATTCACAAAAAAGAAAAAAAATGAGTAAAAAGAAAAACATATTTTGTGTGAATTCAGACCCTATCGTTCAGCTATCTGATCGCAATGTGCAAAATCACCAGCATCAGCTGGCCCCTGTCCTAGTCACCGGGGGGATTCAGAGCACCTAGGTATTAGGTGGGCAGAGGTCTGGGCACCTGAGCCAAACTGGGACAATTCTCTGGTGTCTTAGTTTGGCCTGCTATAATAAAATATCATAGGCTAGGTGGCTTAAACAACAAATATTTATTTCTCTCAGTTGTGCAGCCTGAGAAGTCCAAGATCAAGGGGCCAGAAGATCCAGTGTCCAGTGAGAGCCCACTTCCTGATTTGCAGATGGTTGTCTTCTCCCTATATCCTGATGCGGTGAAGAGCAGAGAGGAGATGAGCCTCTAGTGTCTCTTCTTATAAGAGCACTAATCCCCACAGGTGGGCTTCATTCTCATGACCTAATTACATCCTAAAGCCCCCACCTCCAAATACTATCACATTAGGAATTAGCGTTTCAACATTTGAATTTTGAGGGGACACAAGCATTCGGTTCATGGCAGCACCTTATGAATGGGACTGCGAGAGAATCCATTTCTCCATGTGGTGGGACCTGAATATATCTTCTGTGAGTCTTGGTGCTTCGGGCTTCATCCATCTTCCCTCACCCTCCAGGCTGAGGAGCAGAGAAGGTAACTCGGCAGAAAGAAACATGAGACAAATGGTGGAGATACATTGAACTGAGACTTCTGGGAGAGGAGTGAACTTCCTAGATTTTCCCCAATCTTTGGTAATCCTGATCTCCAAAGTTCCTGGTCTTCAACTGCATTCTCCTCGTGGTCTGAGGACTTCTGTAACCTATTATAAATTTCTCTTCCTTGCTGTTACTTGCAACCAAAGGCAATGTCAGCATTTCCCTCTGACCAGGAAGATATATTCCAGTAAATTGGGTTTGTCAGATTTTACGGTCCCTGTACTAGATCTATCCTATGTAGATAGCATCTGCTACTTGATACTGTTTCAAAGTTAAAATAATGGAATTATGGACATATTTAAAATGAATAATGGTCGGGGCGCCTGGGTGGCTCAGTCGGTTAAGCGTCTGCCTTCGGCTCAGGTCATGATCCCAGGGTCCTGGGATCGAGCCCCGCATCGGGCTCCCTGCTTGGCGGGAAGCCTGCTTCTCCCTCTCCCACTCCCCCTGCTTGTGTTCCCTCTCTCACTGTCTCTCTCTCTGTCAAATAAATAAATAAAATCTTTAAAAAAAAATAAATAAATAAATAAAATGAATAATGGTCTGTGCAGGGCATTTTCTGGCTACCATTTTTTCCTCATGTGCCAAAGTAGCAGACAATATTTAAAATGTCACACTAAAATTCCCACTTCCCGGGAAATTATTATAAATGCCAAAATATAAGACAACTGCCCCCCATTCTCTTTTAGAAGTTAGTTGTTTTATAATTGAGTTCCTAAGAGAGCTCAGTTACTCTGTTTTAGACACAAAAAAAATGTGTTTGGTGAGGGCTAGTCTGAAACATCCTCAATCAGTTTTGAGTGCTTTTAGAAAGCGCATGGTAAAATCAGTAAAAAAGGACATAAAGAAATTTAACACCATTTTAGTCATCATTTTTTGATAGGGTGGAGTAAGACTTCACAGTTATAATTATTAGAGTAGTGTGGACAAGACTAAAAAAAAATCACTTAAACAGGAAATATGCGGTTACATTGTGGAGACTATCGCAAATCTACTACCTACAAAACAAATACATTTTATTTTTTAAAAAAGATTTATTTATTTGTTAGAGAGAGAGAGAGTGTGTGGGGGGAGGGGCAGAGGGAGAGGGAGAGAGAGAACCCCAAGCAGACTCCCCACTGAGTGCGGAGCCCAATGCAGGGCTCTATCCCATGACCCTGAGGTCATGACCTGAGCCGAAATCAAGAGTTGGCTGCCTACCTGACTGAGCCACCCAGGTGCCTCCTATAAAACAAATTTAAAACGTAGTTAATGACATGGAAAGAAGTAAAAAAGGATTCAAAACCAAATTTATAATCTGATCTAAATTTTTTAAAGTTATAAATAAAACAACATAAACAAATATTAGTGGTTCTCGGAGTTCAATTCTTCTTTTGATCTATGTTTTCAATTTTTAAAAGAAAGCATGTATTAATATTATAATCAGAAATTAGGGGCGCCAGGGTGGTTCAGTCAGTTAAGCATCTGACTCTGTTTCAGCTGAGGTCATGACCTCAGGGTTGTCAAATGGAACCCAGCCTCCGTTCCCAGCTCGGCAGGGAGTCCGCTTGAGATTCTTTCTCTCCCTCTGCTCCTCCCCACACTTGCGTGCTCTCTCTCTTTCCTCTCTCTCTCTAATAATAAATAAAAATAAAATCTTAAAAAAAGAAATTAATTACAAAGTATTAACATAAAATTTTTGAAAATATGATTCCAAGGACAATTTCTGAATCCCAGATAGATGGTATTAATGTGTAACTTTCATAGGACTACAAATATTTTTTTATTTATGAATTGTGAATTAAATATTAAAAGTTATCTGTTTTATATGTTGTTAGATGTCTCTTGTTGCCATGGGAACATTCAGGTTAATAGTAATGTTACAGAAAAATAATCTGTACTTAATCCACATGTAAGATTCATTTTTTAAGATGATTAACATATACTATTTAAAATGTTTCAGCATACGTTTCTATTCCATAGGGCACAATTATTATTAAAATTGTGTAATTAGTTGATATTTTCAGAAGTTATGGCATACCAAATGAATGCTTAATAACTTCATTGGTCAGCAATTTTTTTTTGTATTTGTACTTCTAATGTAATTGTGTTTTTCAAAATAAACCAAGTAGTTTATTGTATTTAATTCAGATTAAGGTCATTTAAGATATATAAATAGAAAAAAATTATTTCTTTCTGAATTATTTAATTCAGATTAAGGTGGTTTAAAAATTAAGCAGAACAAATTTGAGGGAAACCATAGAGCACTAAAATCAATCTAGATTTTTGAGATCGGTTTAGGAACCATATGTATTTATTTTGTGGTTGAGAAAAGAAAAACGACTGAATTGTTTACTAGATCAACTATGTCCTCTCCAAAATGATGAGGACCACATGGTGAAGAACACAGTAGGTGCTCAATAAAGGCTGGATCATGAGAAACCTAAAATTCATATAGTTTGTGGCAGTCATCCATGCAGTTTCTTATCCCTGTGTCTACGTTCTTATTGTCTCTTCTACCTGGAATATCTTCTTCCTCCTTCTTGCCCCTCCTTCAAGGTCCTCCTGTCTCTCTAGTCCCCCAGACCACTTCTTTCCCCTTCAGGAAGCCTTCGCCTCCTGGAGGGTCTCTCCTCTAAAACCCTATGCTTACTTTATCCCTAACACTTAGGTTGATACTTAAAAAAAAAAAAAAAAAAAGATTTATTTACTTATTTGGGAGAGAGAGTGAGCATGCAGCAGTAAGGAGCAGAGAGAAAGGGAGAGAGAAACTCAAGGAGACTCTGCAGTGAGTGAGGAGCCCGACAAAGGGCTCGATCTCATGACCCTCAGATCATGACCTGAGCTGAAAGAGTCCGATGTTTAACCAACTGAACCACTCAAGCACCTCATGTGATGCTTTTAATACAGACATTTCAAAGCCTCAAGGGTCTGTAGGCACAGAGGGGAACATATTATGAAATCTTGGTCCCGTTATGCCTGGGAATATGGAGAGAGCATCTCTCATGACCTTTTTTTTTTTTTTTTTTAAAGATTTATTTATTTATTTATTTATTTGAGAGAGAGAGAATGAGAGACAGAGAGCATGAGAAGGAGGAGGGTCAGAGGGAGAAGCAGACCCCCCGCCGAGCAGGGAGCCCTATGCGGGACCCAATCCCGGGACTCCAGGATCACGACCTGAGCCGAAGGCAGTCGCTTAATCGACTGAGCCACCCAGGTGCCCTCTCACAACCTTTTGATGGGGCTGTTCTCACAGTCATTCTAGTACAGCCATTTTGAGTCAGCCACAACGATGCAGCTGTTGTGATTTCAGAGTCTTTGGAATAGCCATTTTGCCACATTTCCCAAGGCAGGGACATTTTGATGAGGTATTTGGAAAAAGTCTTAATTTTTTTTTTCTTTATAACAGTTGTACTACAATTGTTATAAAGAAAATACAATTTAACAATTTGTATTACTAGGTAATGGTAAAACCAAACCATTTTACCCCATCCACGTGGAAACTCATCCCATTTTTTCCCTCTTCCAACAGGGAGAATTCACTTGCATCTTGAATGAGCTGCATATAATTTCCTCATCTCTCCCCTAAAGTTAAAGACACTGGGGAGGAGAATGTTTGGTCCACATGGACGATTCCTTGTTCTTAGGACTAGACTACTCGATAACAGTCAATTAAATTTCTGACATTTCTTTCAGTAATATTAAGAAAGTAATATTTAAAAATTACTATTGTAAAACTTTATTAGTAGTAATGCATTTGGGGGACAGCACTATTATTTCTTAGAAGTTCACCCAGTTCTATCAAATTATAGGGAAAAAATCTTTTTTTCCCCTGTTTCAAAAAGTAATACAAAGTATTACAAACCCAAAAACATTCCAACCACACCCAATGATGTAGAAAACATAAATCTCTTATAATCTTGGTATGCCTAGCAAGCAGATTAAGGTTCAGGGATATTATACACACTGTTTGGGAAAACAAACAGCAAGAAACAAAATGGATTTGACAGTTTTCATGGGCCCCCAAAGTGTCGCCAGCATTGCAACAGCCTTTCAGGTGTATCATGTCCGACTTCACGAATGGTCCCCACAAAGTCTCTAGGTTACACTTCTTCTCTTGCTCCACTCCACCCATCCCTCTCTTCCCCAACAGTCCTCCTCTTCATCCTTGTCCTTGGCTTCTGAAGTGACAGGGGATGTCTGAGGGTGGCTGGTGTCCCACATGAGAATGATGGTGTCTGTGTTGAGATGACTATTTTTCATGGCTCTTGACTCCATTAGTCTCAAGGAGCAGTGCTGGGTTCCTTCTCCCAGACTCTAGGTCAACTTTTGCCACTAGAAGGACCTATGAAGCTCTCTTTACTCCCCACACTCCTTCCCTCTTCACTATTTCTATTTGTCTCATGGAGCCCTTTAGAAAAACAGCTTCTTCAGCTCTGCCTGTTGCTCCTTTCTCCTCAAGACTCAACAGAGTGCAGATAATCATCATGGCGGAAGGGGTCTCTGGAGAATGCTGTCTGGACTTATATCCTGGGCATGACACTTGGGGCTGTGTGATCTTAGTTAAATTAAGTAAACTCTCTGGGCTTCTGTTTCCTCCTCAAAATAGAAATGAGAGTTACAGTGCCTACTCCAGACTGTGTAGTCTGTCTCGGTGTGCTAGTTGTTGGGATGGGCTTTGTGAAAAAAGAATTCAAGACAAAGTCCCCAGAACAGTGCCCAGGCTCACGCAAACACTTGATCAATGTTAATTATTATTTGAAAAGGAAAACATAAAAGAGCTTGGGGCCAGGGACAAGACTCCGGGCTGTCCCAGTTCTTATCCAGCCCATTTGTTGTGTACCTGTGCACAACACATTGTCCTCACAGGCTACCTTATATAAACTCTTATATAACCAGACATCAAGCCCAATCCTGGTCTTCTGTTCTCCACTGCTCAGGCAGGACCATCCTGCTACATTATTCAGTTTCTTTTTATTCCTCCCCTGCTATTCACTGAAAGCACGAATTTGTCTTTCCCTTGCCTGTGTCCCCAGCACTGTGATGGCAATGAACACATAGCAGTTTTGATAAGTGGATGAATGAATGAATGAATGAATAGAGGTAGTGGTGTTTATATTGAAGCCATGAGTGCTGTCTCAAATACTTCCATTCAAGACTGCTTGGTTCCTGAATTATATTTAAATGAATTTCATTTTATAAAAATTGTACTGAATCTAGAGTAGAGTTAAAATAAAACATACAAGAGAACCAGCTTTTAAATGGGAAATTGGAAGTAAGAATATAAGAAAGAGAAAGAATAAAAATGCACGTGTTTCCCGCAGAAAGGCTGGACACCGAATGAATGCTTTTTCTTCTATGGGGTTTTGTTTCAGCATCATTATCCCACCATTTAGAGGATATGATGACTTATGGTCTGCAAATGAAACAGTATATCATTAAACCTTATTTTCACAAAGATATTTTCTTCTAATTAAATTCAATACCATCCAGTGGAAGAATAGCTTATTCAACACGATACATAGAAATGCTTTTCCACGTAATAGAGAGCTCAAATAAAGAGTTCATGTTTTACTGTGAATCAAGGAAAAACACACTCCGGTTTTATAGGCTTTCTATGGGCAAGCATTTTCTCTTAACTGAACAGTTTGGGCTTTATTTCACAAGTGGAAAAGAAGCCTAAACCTGATTAATTTACCATGGCTCATGATGAAACATTAAAAGTGGGGACAAAATAGTTTCCACCAAAAAACTGGAAGTGACCACTATTCTTTAGTGGCTACTGAAGCCCACCCAAACAAAAGGAAGCACAGAAAGAACAACAAAAACAAATAAAAAGTAAAAAGCAAAACAAAACAAAAAACCCAAAAAACCTTACACACATTTAAATTATTGATGGTAAGCTTCACCATGTTCTAGGAGTCTCTGCAATTTATTCAGCAAATGTTTAGGAAACCCCTGGATTGTGTCAAGCAAAAGCTAAGCCCTGAAAATGTAAAGATGATGGAGAGAACACACAGGTGGTGCTTTCAAGTGAATCACAGTCTAGTAATTTTGGCACATTTCTTCTAGAAGTGTGATCCAATAAGAAGCCTAAAGGGAAACACCCGTATGCATATACACACGTAGCTCTGTTTATTCACTACGGAAACATATTTGTTGGCTGCTGATTTAGTGAAAAGTAAGGTAGTGAGAAAAAGTGTATACATAATTTATAATTTCCCTCCAAAAAGCTTTCATCCTGAATTCATATCTGAGAGTGACAAACTTTATAGTGATGGAGTCGTGTTAACAGTGGCAATAATCAAAAACAATAGTTAAGAGTGAAGCAAATTTTGTTAACCAAACCATTCCTTTTCAAAGCTCTTTAGAAATCATCTCAACTTTAAGATGATTAAGACATGTAGAGGAAAACATGATGCAAAAACCTACAGAGGAAAGATTCAAAGTAAAAAAAATCACACCTAGTGCCCAGGTCTTGGTTTCTAATACCATTCTCCAATGAAAGGAACTGGAGCTCGGTGGAGCCATGGTGGATTCTGAGGCTGGGGCAGGAAATATACAAGAGGAGCTTGAAGCACCTAGTAACACCAGAAAATAAGAAAGTGTTACCAAAACAAAGTGAGGGAGCATGTCAAAGGGATGCAGAAGCCAACCTGAAGGAACTCCTAATGGCCAAAACTAGAACAATTTGAGCATCAGGATAAATAACATAGTAAAGGATTATAACCAAATATCCGTGAATCCATTTGATATAAATAAATGACATATAAACAAATGCAGGAAAAGAGACAATTATCTCATATAGAAGAATTCCAAATACTTTATGTGCATAATTCCCACTTACGGAGGTTAAGTATAACTCCTGACCCCCTTAAGTGTGGGCTTTGCATTGTCCCTTCCTTCTAAAGAGTACTGTGTAGAGAGAAAAGAAAAAGTAGAAAAACCTGGCAAAAACCACCTTGGCCAGGTGATCAAGGAGAGAGAAAAGAGAAAGTAGAGAAACCTGGCAAAAACCACCTTGGCCAGGTGATCAAGTTAAGATCAATAGCGATAAGTCATGTAGATAATATCTACCTTTGATGTGATGTGATGGCACTTTGTGCCTGTGTGCTTCCTCTCAAAAAAACTACAACCTCAGTCTAATTGTGAGAAAAACATCAAACACAAATTGAGAAACAGTTTACAAAATGCCTGGCCACTACTCTTCAAAACTGTTAAAGTCTTCGGGTGCTTGGGTGGTTCAGTCAGTTAAGTGCCGACTCTTGATTTTGGCCCAGGTCGTGATCTCGGGGTCATGATCTCAGGGTTGTGGGATCTAGTCCTGTGTCAGGCTCTCGCCGAACGTGGAGCCTGCTTGGAATTCTCTCTGTGTACAGAGTACACGGGAAATCTCTTGTCTTATCTCTGTAAGTCTTCTGTGAATCCAAAACTGTTCTGAAATGTAAAACTAACTAAAACAAACAGAAATAAAATACCTAAAACCAGTAAAGAGTTGACACAATTACTTTCATAAATAATAATAGATTTATAAATGCTAGATTAAATAATAAAAATTGACTTTATACTTTGAAGCTCTCTACCATCTCATTACTGCTTAGTGTATGTCCCAAATATTTTGAAGCCTAAAAAAAATAATACAGAATTCTAATACATTGCCTTGTACGTTTGTACATAACTTTGTCCCCAATTTCTCTGGTTCCCCTCATCTCATGATTCTAGGGACTACAGGCATTTTGAAAAGTTTTCTAGCCATTTGGCCAATAAAGCTGCTGTATATTTTTATTTAAAATACACTTTCATAGTGAATAATTTTCTCTGATTATTGCATTTTTCCCCATTTTCTCATGTGATGGACTATCACTGTCTGGTACAGAAACAGCATTAGAGGTCAAAATTACTCTGATTATGGAATGTGGTCACATTTTATGCAAACCTGAAATGGCACAAAGTAAGCATGTTAATAAAGTCCCAGTTTATGTACAAAATTGGGAGTAATGTTACTTCCTCAAATTAACAAGTGATGAAGAATCATAATTGGAAAGCTGATGACACAATGCATTATAAACTGTGTTTACTCTACCACCACATGGTGGCACCACATCAGCTGGTGAATGTAAAGCTTTGGCAAACCTTGGATTAGTCTTGAATTGACTTGTGAATTACATGACTTCATCAGGAACACAGCCTATATTCTAATTCTATCCTTCATTTTACAAATGAAATGACTGGAGGCCAGAGAAGTAAATTAGTCCCCCAAGTCCACACCAGGGTCACTACTGAGCCAGGCATAGAATAGAATAGATAGACTTCCTTTCATTTGGTTCTGTGCCATATATACATACCTTCTGTGCCATAATATGTATATAGTTCTACAACAACAAAATTTTATGGGGGAAAATACACCTCTTAACGTCATTTTCAAATTCATACATATGAGTAAATGTCCAAAATATATTAAAATCTCAATTAAGTACAATTACCTTTCTTTAGGTCCCTGAAAGTTTGGGTACTTTGGCTTTTGCTTTGCAAAACTTTTCCTGATGCAAGACAATTTTGGAGTCATTGAATTAGAACTATATAAAATGACTTAGGTTTTCACAAACTATTGTTAAGTGAAAAAATAGTAAGTAAAAAAGGATTATATTAGCTTAATCCCATGTTTATAAACCAAATAACGACAAAAATTAAAATACTCTGTGCAGTATGTACACAAATGTAAATGTAAGTATATTATTTGAATACAGTAAAAAAGTATGGATGATGTATAAATTTTTAATATAAGTTACCTTTGCAGAGAAAAGAAAGAGATTCACATGAGAGAAAAAGTAGAAGAGAATGAGGAGAAAGTCAAACAAAACAGGAAAAAAAACTGCACACACACAAAATTCCTACCTGTGGTCACATCTCTGCATTTATAAAAAATTATATTTATATGAATATATGTACATATACATTTAAATACTTTGTTTTAAAAAATAAAATTTACTATAAGCCAGATAAATCAAATTTACTGCAAACCAAAAGAAAAGAAAATGAAAATCTAGAAATATTATTTGTGATAAAAATGACAGCAAAGATAGCTAATTTCCTAAAAAAATTTAAAAAATAATCCTCCTGCAAAGCAATTAAAAATAAAACAAAAACAACAGCCTAATAGAAAAGCTAACAGCCTAATAGCTAAGACCACAAACAAGCCACTTACATAAAAGAAAAATATAAAAACTTCTACATAAAGATGTTAATTCCCATTTGTAATCAGGAAAATGTAAATTAAAAGCCACAATGAAATTTTATTTCAAATTCATAATATTGGCAAAAAATTAATACATCCTAATACCAAGGTTTGCCAAGGATGTGAAACAACAGGAACTCTTCTTTACTGCTGATGAGAGTATAGATTGGGGCAATTACTTTCAAAAGCAATTTCACAATATGTGGTTAAGTTGAAGATGTCCAATCCCTATGGCAGATCTACTCCCAGATATGTGCCCACTTGTGTGTTGATAAAGAAACATTTACAAGAATGATCATAACATTGTCTGAAAGAGCAACAATTGGAAAAAACCTAAATGGACATCAGTAGTAGAATAGATAAATCGTGATACATTTATTCAATGGAGTACTAAGCAGTAAGGTAAATGAATACATTTGAGCTAGTACATATCATGAATATATTTTCACAAAATAATATTGAGGATAAAAGGCACACTGCAGAAGAATACATGCAAGTGACATTATTTACATGAAGTTTTAAAGCATACAAACCAATTATACACACAAACATATAGGTTGGGAATATATAGGTGTGTTGTAAATTGGTGCAGTCACTTTGGAAAACAGTGTGGAGGTTCCTCAAAAAACTAAAAATAGAAGTACTATATGATCCAGTAATTCTACTTTGAGGTATTTATCTTAATAAAATGAAAACACTAATTCAAAAAGATACATGCACCCCTATGTTTATTGCAGCATTATTTACAATAGCCAAGATACAAAAGCAGCCTGTGTCCATGCATAGATGAATGGATAAAGATGTGGTGTATATACATGTGGGAATATTACTCAGCCATCAAAAAGAATGAAATCTTACCAAGTGCAACAACATGGATGTATTTAGAGGGTATTATGCTAAGTAAAATAAATCAGAGAAAGACAAACACCATATGATTTCGCTTATATGTGACATCTAAAAAAACAAAGCAAATGGACAAACAACAACAACAAAGTAGAAACTAAACTCCTAAAAACAGAGAACAAATTGGAGGTTGTTGGAGGGAATGGAAGTGGGGAAATAGGCAAAGTATGTAAAAGGAATTAAGAGGTACAAACTTCCAGTTATAGATAAGTCACAGGGATGAAAAGTACAGCAAAAAACACATGACATTATGTAATCAACAATACTGTAATAACTTTGTAGGGTGTCTGATGGTAACTACATTACTGTGGTGAGCATTTCACAATGTATATAATTGTCAAGTCACTAGGTTGCATACCTGAAACTAGTACAATATTATATGGAAACTATACTGGATTTTAAGATGAAAAAAAAGGGGGGCACCTGGGTGGCTCAGTTGGTTAAGCCTCCACCTCTTGGTTTCGGCTCAGGTCATAATCTCGGGGTCGTGGGATTGAGCCTTGAGTCGGGCTCTGCATTCAGTATGGAGTCTGCTTAAGATTCTCTCTCTCCCTCTCCCCCTACCCCTCCTCCCCCCACCCCGCTCTCACTCTCTCTCTCTCAAATAAATAAATAAATCTTTAAAATAAATAAAATGGGGAAAAAAAAAACCTGGAAATGATAAATACTACATTTAGGAAACAAATACTTCTGAAAGAAGAAATGGGAAAATTCAACCAGAGAGCAGCATGCAGTGGTCCTCATCTGACTGATTATGTGCTTTGGAAGCCAAGCAGTGTGTGCTTATGTTATTTTTTTATTATTATCATTATATTTAAAAATATATTTTTGTGTAAATTATTATAATAGTGTACTTACTATTATAGTCATATTATTTATTGATATTATTTCATGGTATTCTTTAAAAAGATACTCAACTCCCTCATAAGAGGAGTAGTTATTAAGATGACAGTGAGAAATTATTTTTTAACCTATCACAATAGTAAAGATAAACATTTTGATAATGAATGTTCTGGCAGGGGTGTAGTACTTTCAGGAATTGCTGAGAGAGTATGCTTGTAGAACTTCGATCTATGGAAAAATTTGGCAATGGTTAGAAAAATGAAATGCATATACCCTGACACATACACGTTAACATTTAATGCATATACCTGTCACTTTTAGAGATGTATTCTTTAGATACAGTCTAGCAAGTACACAAGGACACATATACAAAGTTACCCATTGTCACATTGTCTATGATAGCAAATGATGAGAACAACCCAAAACAACCTTCAGAAGGGGCTGGTTAGAAAAAAAAATGGTTCCTCTATAAAACCGATATTATGCAGGAGATGAAAAAGAATGAGCTAGCACTCTATAAACTGATATGGAATAGTGCTTGGAATAAAGAGTAAAGAGGGGGAAAAAAGTGAGGAAAGAATGCTTATCTGGTGATCACATTTGGCCCAGCAGGTGATCTCTACCATGTGGAGCTGGGGCTTAGGGGGCAGACAGGAGAGGTGGGTTTTGTCAATATATCCATTTGTGTTTCTTGAATTCTGTATCTGATGCGTGCATTACCATTAAACAAACTAGAAGGGCCAAAAAGCAAGTAAATGAAAGTAAAGGATAAATACTGAGTTTAAAAGATTACCATCCTATTGTATGATTTTAATTTGCTCTCCTGTTTTATGTTTATAGTTTCCCTCGCTTCTTGCATTCTTGAGATAAACCCCACTTGGTCATAATGTATTACCCTTTATATATATTTCATGATTTGGTTTACGATATTTTGTTCAGGAATTTTCTATGTACACGAGGAATATTCATCTGTAATTTCTTTCTTTTTCTATATAGTTCTCCCTCCCTCTTTCCCTCCCTCCCTCCCTTCCTTCCTTTCTTCCTTCCTTCTTTCCTTCCTTCCTTCCTTCCCTTTCAAACTCTGTCAGGTTTTGATACCAAGATTTCAGTAGCCTTGGGGCATCTGGCTGACTCAGGAGAGAATGTGACTTGATCTCAGGGTCATGAATTGAAACCCTACATTGGGCATGGAGATTACTTAAAAATAAACTTAAATATTTTGGTAGCCTCATAAAACAACTTGGAAAGTATTCCCTCTTCCTCTATCTTCTTAAATAGTTTGTGTAAGCATTGTTATTTCTTCCTCAAATGTTTGATAGAATTTGCCAATAAAACTATCCAGGCCTTTGTGATTAGATGCACTGATAAATCAAATATTTTTCCTCTGTACCATTTGAAGCCTTAGCTGTATATAGAAAGCCCTGTGCTTTAGTTGGTATGTTCATTCTATTAAATTATAGATTTTAATCCCCAGAGATGTAGATATATCAAATTTGTTTCTGATAATTAAAAATTTTAATAGAGACAGGACTATTCAGATTTTATCCTTATAATTATTGTAACACTACATTTATCATTATATTTATGTTGTTTATTAGTGTTATTTCATAGTACTTTTTAAAAAGTTTCTATTTCATCTTGTGGCAGTTTTCGTAAGCTTTTTATTTTCTTTAAGGAAGTTGTCCATTTCATCTAAATTATTGCATTTATTGGCATAAGGTTGTTCCTACTATTTCTTTATGATCCTTGATGTTTGTGGAACTAAAATAATATTAATTCCTCATTACCAATACCAGTGATCTCTCTTCTCTCTTTCTTTTTTCTTTAAGCACTACGGCTATAGCTTTATCAATTTTACTTGTCTTTTTAAAGCACTAAATTTTACTTTTATTAATTTTCTCTATTTGTCTTCCATTTCATTGATTTTGGCTGTTATTATTTCCTTGCACTATTTACTTAAGGTTTACTTTTCCATTCTTTTATTTGAAATGTACCTTTATCTTTATGTTTGAAGAGATGGTGGAGCCATTGCTGTAAGGAATGTAAGGTCTCTGAAAGACCACATGGAACATTTTCTGCCCTGCCCCACCCCCCAACCCATAGCCTGCATTAAACTATGTTATGAAGGAGAAATAAACCTTTATAGTGTTTCATCTCTGAGATTTGGAAGTTGTTTTACAACAACATATCCTGCTAGAGGCAGGATGATAGGAGACTGCCACAGGAATCTGGGCATGAGATGGCAAAGTCTTAAACTCAGAAGGAGGCCCTGGAAATAACAAGATGAGAAAGATGAAAGAAACATTTTGAATTAAGGATCAGCAGGCTTGGGTCTAGTTGGATGTAACAGGGAGAGAAGTCAAATAAACACTTGTTATAAGGATCCAATAAATAAAAAAGGTTGTAACAAAGCTTTTAACAATGCAAGATGACGGTCACACATCAGGAGGTGGTGATGCTGTGTAGTGATAAGCAGGACTCAGCGTTTATCATAGGCAGACTTAAGCTGTCCAGGGTGGTTTTATTCTTTTATTCGCCTTTCAGTAAATAAAATGGCTTGATTGGGAGTTTTAGTAGCTAGTTATGGGCCTCTCCATGAAGCTGTTTGCTTGGTTTTGCTTTACTTATACCATTAAGAAACAAAAATTATCATGACTTATGTCTCATAATTTATGTAACTGATTTAATTGTATGTTTTTTATTTAAGCACTTTTCCAATAAATACTAATTTATTTTTTCCCCCTGGGACATCAAGCCATTATGTGATGATGTTAGAGGAAAATATTCTGATGTATGTGTATGGGACACCCCTTGTGACATGACAGGTATATATCTTCCCATGTTCCCCAAAACTATACATATAATTATTGTCACCACCCCCTTCTTTAGGACTCATGTAATTGCTTGGTTAATACCTCTCCCTTCCCTTTTGTAGAACCTAGCTTCAGAAAGAAGTCTAAAACTCATTTATTCTAAGAAATAATTATTAACAGTTTAAATATGATACAATATATATAGATATACAGATATAGATATAGAGTTTTTTTTAAGTAGGCTCTACACCCAATGTGAGGCTTGAACTCATGACTGGGAGATCAAGAGTCTCATGTTCTACTGACTGAGCCAGCCTGGTGCCCCCCAAAATGTTTTTCACATTAGTAAGAATCACAGTTTTAAGATAAAAAGGATAAAGGTTTAGGAATAAATGCATTAGGAAATGGAAGGAAACAATAGATACACAAAGCAAATCCAAAGTTATTTGAAAACAATAAAATAGAGAAGAAATTAGCTAATGCAACCAAAGTAAGAGGGGAGAAATAGACCAATTAGGAAAGAAAACGGGAAAGCAACTCAATACAGAATGAATTTAAATAATCATAAGGGGTTATTTTGCTTAACTGTATAAAAATAATTTTTAAACCTCTGTGAGATAGAACAAATTATAGGAAAATATAAACTATTAAAACTAACCATCAACGAGGTAGAAAATGTAAATAAAACAGGGAAAATGCACAAAGAGCCAGCTTGTTCTCTCTTTCCACACTAAAACTGCATTAGACCTAGGCATTTCACCAGGGTATTTTCTGAAACTTTAAAGAACAGAGAAGTCCAATCTAATGAAACTGTTCCAGAATGTAGATAAGTAGGGAAAACTTCAAAATTCTCTGTAAGGAATCAGAATAATATCATGACCAAATCTGACAGAGATATAATAAAAGCAGAAAACAGATCCATTCCAGTGATAAGAATTGATTTTTTTAAACTTCTAAAAAATTATTAAGTAAAATTCATATTTTAAAATAATAATAGATCTTGACTAGATAAGGATCATACCAGAAATGCAAAAGTATTAGCAAATCCAATAATATAGTTCACTATATTAATAAGTCAAATGAGAAAAATAATATATTCATCTTCACAAATGCTGGAAAAAATATTTGATGATATACTACCATTTCCTTGTGATAAAAGTTCTTTTTTTTTTTTTTCAGGAGGATGTAGAAATGTACCATTTTATTATTACAAAGATTCTCACAAAAATGAAAATAGTATCTCAAAAAGGGTACTAGACTACCAGTCTCCACCTGCAGAATTGGGCGAGGATAGAGGGCAGGCAGTGGGAGTTCCTTGGCTCACACGGGGCCAGTGGGAAGGCATGATAACAGAACCAATCTAAAAATGGCTGTTACCTTAAGGAGCCTGATTTGGGGGGTGGGTCCCTGAAGACCCAGCCACTCCTTCTAGAATGCTCAGTAAGGGCACCTTTCCAAAGCTACTAAACAGACACTTGGCATTTCAGGATTTCTGTCCCATGGCTGCTTAAGAGTATGCCTTCCAGACCCGGCACCCTTTATGGTTCAAAATTAAGAACTGGGGAAGGATGGTGGCAGGGCAGCCACTAGAAAAGCTCACTCGTAACATGTGCCCTGGGCTCAGGGCCCTGGTTCCTGTCTAGTCCCTGGGGATATTTATATTTAATATATTTTTATATAAATACACAGAGAAATAGAAAATATAAAATCTGAGGGGTTGTGGGAGAAAGGTGGGGAACTTGGCAGGAAGCCAGAACTGGAGAGGTCTGCTCAGGCCAACTTGACCTCCTCCTTGACCCCTTTGGCTTCTTGCTTCTCCTCCTTGGTTTTCTCCTCTTCTGTGACTTCTTTCTTCTCTTCTGGGTCTTTCTCTTTTTCATCCTCAGTTTTGACTCTCTTGGCTTTTTTGAAGTTGGAAGAATTCTTGCGCGCACCTTCTCCCTCCTCATCAGAGTCCGAGAACTCTTCCTCACAGGCAATTCGTTTGTCAGAAGAACAGATCGAGATGCGCTTGTCAGAGTCTTCTTCATCCTCGTTGCCACTCTCCTCTGGAATGGCATCCTTAGGAATCACCTGCATTTGGACCCCAGGTGCGTGGGGCAGCATTCTCAGGTTCTTAAACAGTCACTGTTTGATCTTCTCCAGGTATTCATTGGTATTCTGGTTGGTCATACTGGAAGGACTGATGTGAAGTTTGAAATCTGGTCCAAAGTATTCAAAGTAGTCGTTGTATGGAAGCTCATTTGGGATCTGTGTCCAGGGCCACGGCTGTTTCATACGTCCAGCAGCGGGCCACGTTGCGGATGGTGTAGCCCCCACCTCCCAGCATCAGCATGGGCAGGTTGAAGCTCTTCACAAACTCCACACACTTGGCGTGCCCTTTGGTGGTCAGATTGAAGCCGCCTAACCGATCCCCGGACAGGGAGTCGGAGCCACACTGTAAGACACTGCGCTGGGCTGGAACATCTCCATCACTTTAGCTATGACCGGCTTGAAAATGGCCTCAGGACTCGTCATCGATCCCATCTCGGAGCGGGTAGTTAACAGCGTAATACTTGCCTTTGCCAGCCCCAATATCCCGTAGGTCCCCAGTTCCTGGGAAGTATTCTCCGTATTTATGAAAGGACACAGTCATGACCCGGTCTGTGGTATAGAAGGCCTCTTCCACGCCATCACCGTGGTGAATATCAGTGTCAATATACAGCACCCTCTGGTGATACTTTAGCAGTTCCAGGATGGCCAAGACGATGTCATGGACGGAACAGAAGCCAATGCCTCAGACTTCTTTGCATGGTGCAGGCCCCCGGCCCAGTTCACAGCGATGTCCGTCTGCTGCTTATTCAGTTTCACAGCACTCGCCACAGAGCCACCAGTAGGTAACTGACAGAATTCAAACAGGCCATCAAATACTGGACAGTCCTCACCGACGTGAATCTCTGCATCTGCTTGCTGTACTCGGACATGCTATCTGGGCGGATGGAGCACAAGAATTCAATGCAGTCCTCACTGTGGTACTTGGTCATCTCCTCGGCATTGGCTTTGTGAGGGCGATAGATTTCCATTTTTCGGTAGAGACCATAGTTAAGTAGCAAATTGTGAGTCATGCGGATTCGGTGAGGCTTCATTGGGTGGCCTTGTCCATAATAGTAATTTCCAACATCCCCGTCGTAGTAGTAACAGATTTTCCTCCGGGTGCCCTGAGTCTGCGCCATCTTGCTCGCCTCTGATAAAAGTTCTTAATAAAATAAGACTAAAACCATGAAAAAATTTTTACTTCATAATAAGATAACTCAGTAGTCGCTGGGATATATCCTTTCTATATATAACGAGTATCGACATTTAAGATTTTAAACAAAGAAAATGTAATAGCAACAAAATGAATACCTGAGAATAAACTTAATAAGAAATGTGCAAAACTCTAGGAGGGCAAGTTTAAAATCCTACTAAAGGACAAAAGAGCCGTTAATATGCACAAGGTATACTCTAGTCTTAAAGAGAAATGTACATTTTAAATATCTCTACTGTGCCTAAAGTAATCTGTCATTGTTTCATGATCTCAATATTATACCAGTAGATCTTTTTCACGAAAGATGATAAATACCACATATGAAAATAAGCATGGGAATAGTTAGAAAAATTCTGTGGGAAAAAAATTCAGCTGTGGGGGAAGATTAATCTTACTGTGAAAAATGTGTTAAGGAAACTCGACTCGAAATTGGAGTCGGGAAGCCATGAAGGGAGCTCTCTCACAAATGTACCACTCATTGCAGCTTCTTCCAGCAGGAAGAAGGAAGAGTTCCTCTTAGCACAGAAACAGCAAAGCGCGGGCACGGACCTGGGCAAGCAGCCCCTGCCCGCTGTCAAAGAGAAGCCGCCACCACTTTGAACTCTCATTTCTGTCCAGTGAACTTTTGTGCAAAACAACCCTTCCCGAATTCCTCCTTCCCTATATAAAAGGACGCTCTTCTCCTTTGTTCTCTGGACTTGCCTAGGGTTCATCATATGGTTCTGAACTGCTATTCTGGAATAAACTCGAGTTTGCTGGCTGAACCACTTACCTTTCTGCTTTAAAGATTTTATTTTATTTATTTGACAGAGAGAGAGACAGCTAGAGAGGGAACACAAGCAGGGGGAGTGGGAGAGGGAGAAGCAGGCTCCCGGCCGAGCCGAGAGCCCGATGCGGGGCTCGATCCCAGGACCCTGGGATCATGACCTGAGCCGAAGGCAGACGCTTAACGACTGAGCCACCCAGGTGCCCCTACCTTTCTGCTTTAAATGGTTGACACTACCAATTAAGGTACTTAAAATAGCGTTGCAGTGGCACATAAACGTATGAACAGACCAGTGAAATAGCAGAGCAGGTTTACAAATAGAATCCCCAAAAAACATTTAGTAAATGCCGGTTAGGATTTCCTATCATTGAGGAAAAACAGAATGTTCAATAAATAATTCTGGGATAACTGAATGTTTGAAAAAATAAAACTGAATATTCACTCCATCCCTTACATAAAAATAGATTCCAGGTGGAGCAAATATTCATAAATTAAAATAGAACTCTAATATTATTATAAAAAAATGTGAGGCCTTTTATATAAACTCGAGGAGAAAACTTTTCTAACTTTAAATATATATATATATATTTTAAAGATTTTATTTATTTATTTATTTATTTGACAGAGAGAGACACAGCGAGAGCAGGAACACAAGCAGGAGGAGTGGGAGAGGGAGAAGCAGGCTTCCCGGTGAGCAGGGAGCCCAATGTGGGGCTTGATCCCAAGGCCCTGGGATCATGACCTGAGCCAAAGGCAGACGCTTAACGACTGGGCCACCCAGGTGCTCCCTAACCTTAAATATATTTTAAAAATCTGCATGTCAAAAACTCTTCAGCCAAAATTCAAGGGTATATACAAGCTGAGAGAAAATATTTGTGTTATGTTACAGACTTAATGTTGTATGTTCAAGTTGCTACAAAAGAATCTTTTAAAAAGACCATAAAGCATAAAAGGAAAAAGACACAAACAGTCCAGTAATGAAAAAGAAAATGCAACTATCAAACATTTGAAAAGATGTTCAACATCACCATAAGAAAATTGCCAGTTAAAATGCATCTCACTTATTTCACCCTTATTCTGTCTAAAATCAACAGATTTGGTAACACATTGTTTTGGCAATGGTGTGGAGTAACTTATCCACTGTCGTACAGAATCTTTGGAGTCTTTAGCACCCAGTAAAATAAAACATGTGCAAACTGTTGGGCACATCATTTTCATTTGCAGTAATTAATTTTCAGGTATACTTGCGCATGTGGACAAATATACATGTGTGAAGATACTTTTACTAACAAAAGACTAGAAACATCCAAAATGCCTAACAAGAGTGAACTGTTAAACAAATTGTGATACCAGAGTCCAATGGACATTTTTTTTTATTTTATTCTTATGTTAATCCCCATACATTACATCATTAGTTTTAGATGAAGTGTTCCATGATTCATTGTTTGTGCACAACACCCAGTGCTCCATGCAGAATGTGCCCTCCTCAATACCCACCACCAGGCTAACCCATCCTCCCACCCCCCTCCCCTCTAGAAACCTCAGTTTGTTTTTCAGAGTCTATCGTCTCTCATGGTTCGTCTACCCCTCCGATTTCCCCCGCTTCATTCTTCCCCTCCCGCTACCTTCTTCTTTTTTTTTTCTTAACATATATTGCATTATTTGTTTCAGAGGTACAGATCTGAGATTCAACAGTCTTGCACAATTCACAGCGCTTACCAGAGCACACACCCTCCCCAATGTCCATCACCCAGTCACCCCATCCCTCCATCCCTCCCACCCCACCCCCCACTCCAACAACACTCAGTTTGTTTCCTGCGATTAAGAATTCCTCATATCAGTGAGGTCATATAATACATGTCTTTCTCTGTTTGACTTATTTCACTCAACATAATACCCTCCAGTTCCATCCACATCGTTGCAAATGGCAAGATCTCATTCCTTTTGATGGCTGCATAATATTCCATTGTATATATATACCACCTCTTCTTTATCCATTCATCTGTCAATGGACATCTTGGCTCTTTCCACAGTTTGCCTATTGTGGACATTGCTGCTATAAACATCGGGGTGCACGTAGCCCTTCGGGTCCCTACTTTTGTATCTTTGGGGTAAATACCCAGTAGTGCAATTGCTGGATCATATGGTAGCTCTATTTTCAACTTTTTGAGGAACCTCCATACAGTTTTTCAGAGTGGCTGCACCAGCTTGCATTCCCACCAACAGTGTAGGAGGGTTCCCCTTTCTCCGCATCCCCGCCAACATCTGTCGTTTCCTGACTTGTTAATTTTAGCCATTCTGACTGGTGTGAGGTGGTATCTCATTGAGGTTTTGATTTGGATTTCCCTGATGCCGAGCGATGTTGAGCACTTTTTCATGTGTCTGTTGGCCATTTGGATGTCTTCTTTGGAAAAATGTCTGTTCATGTCTTCTGCCCATTTCTTGATTGGATTCTTTGTTCTTTGGGTGTTGAGTTTGATGAGTTCTTTATAGATTTTGGATACTAGCCCTTTATCTGATATGTCATTTGCAAATATCTTCTCCCATTCTGTCAGTTGTCTTTTGGTTTTGTTGACTGTTTCCTTTGCTTTGCAAAAGGTTTTTATCTTGATGAAGTCCCAATAGTTCATTCTTGCCCTTGCTTCCCTTGCCTTTGGCGATGTTTCTAGGAAGAAGTTGCTTCGGCTGAGGTCAAAGAGGTTGCTGCCTGTGTTCTCCTTTAGGATTTTGATGGACTCCTGTCTCACATTGAGGTCTTTCAACCATTTGGAGTCTATTTTTGTGTGTGGTGTAAGGAAATGGTCCAGTTTCATTCTTCTGCATGTGGCTATCCAATTTTCCCAACACCATTTGTTGAAGAGACTGTCTTTGTTCCATTGGACATTCTTTCCTGCTTTGTCGAAGATTAGTTGACCATAGAGTTGAGGGTCCATTTCTGGGCTCTCTATTCTGTTCCATTGATCTATATGTCTGTTTTTGTGCCAGTACCATGCTGTCTTGATGATGACAGCTTTGTAATAGAGCTTGAAGTCCGGAATTGTGATGCCGCCGGCTTTGCTTTTCTTTTTCAATATTCCTCTGGCTATGCGGGGTCTTTTCTGGTTCCATACAAATTTTAGGATTATTTGTTCCATTTCTTTGAAAAAAGTGGATGGTATTTTGATGGGGATTGCATTGAACGTGTAGATTGCTCTAGGTAGCATTGACATCTTCACAATATTTATTCTTCCAATCCATGAGCATGGAACGTTTTTCCATTTCTTTGTGTCTTCCTCAATTTCTTTCATGACTATTTTATAGTTTTCTGAGTACAGATCCTTTGTCTCTTTGGTTATATTTATTCCTAGGTATCTTATGGTTTTGGGTGCAATTGTAAATGGGATCGACTCCTTCATTTCTCTTTCTTCTGTCTTGTTGTTGGTGTATAGGAATGCCACTGACTTCTGTGCATTGATTTTATATCCTGACACTTTACTGAATTCCTGTATGAGTTCTAGCAGTTTTGGGGTGGAGTCTTTTGGGTTTTCCACATAAAGTATCATATCATCTGCAAAGAGTGAGAGTTTGACTTCTTCTTTGCCAATTTGGATGCCTTTGATTTCTTTTTGTTGTCTGATTGCTGTGGCTAGGACTTCCAATACTATGTTGAATAGCAGTGGTGATAGTGGACATCCCTGCCGCGTTCCTGACCTTAGGGGGAAAGCTCTCAGTTTTTCCCCATTGAGAATAATATTCGCTGTAGGTTTTTCATAGATGGCTTTTATGATATTGAGGTATGGACCCTCGATCCCTATACTCTGAAGAGTTTTGATCAAGAAAGGATGCTGTACTTTGTCAAAAGCTTTTTCTGCATCTATTGAGAGGATCATATGATTCTTGTTCTTTCTTTTGTTAATGTATTGTATCACATTGATTGATTTGCGGATGTTGAACCAACCTTGCAGCCCAGGGATAAATCCCACTTGGTCAAGGTGAATAATCTTTTTAATGTACTGTTGGATCCTATTGGCTAGTATTTTGGTGAGAATTTTTGCATCCATGTTCATCAGGGATATTGGTCTGTAGTTCTCCTTTTTGATGGGGTCTTTGTCTGGTTTTGGGATCAAGGTAATGCTGGCCTCATAAAATGAGTTTGGAAGTTTTCCTTCCGTTTCTATTTTTTGGAACAGTTTCAGAAGAATAGGTATTAATTCTTCTTGAAATGTTTGGTAGAATTCCCCTGGGAAGCCATCTGGCCCTGGGCTTTTGTTTTTTGGGAGATTTTTGATGACTGCTTCAATTTCCTTAGTGGTTATAGGTCTGTTCAGGTTTTCTATTTCATCCTGGTTCAGTTTTGGTAGTTGATACATCTCTAGGAATGCATCCATCTCTTCCAGGTTATCTAATTTGCTGCCATAGAGTTGCTCATAATATGTTCTTATAATTGTTTGTATTTCTTTGGTGTTGGTGTGATCTCTCCTCTTTCATTCATGATTTTGTTGATTTGGGTCATTTCTCTTCTCTTTTTGATAAGTCTGGCCAGGGGTTTATCAATCTTGTTAATTCTTTCAAAGAACCAGCTCCTAGTTTCGTTGATCTGTTCTACTGTTCTTTTGGTTTCTATTTCATTGATTTCTGCTCTGATCTTTATTATTTCTCTTCTCCTGCTGGGTTTAGGCTTTATTTGCTGTTCTTTCTCCAGCTCCTTTAGGTGTAGGATTAGGTTGTGTACTTGAGACCTTTCTTGTTTCTTGAGAAAGGCTTGTATTGCTATATACTTTCCTCTTAGGACTGCCTTTGCTGCATCCCAAAGGTTTTGAATAGTTGTGTTTTCATTTTCATTGGTTTCCATGTATTTTTTTAATTCTTCTTTAATTTCCTGGTTGACCCATTCATTCTTCAGTAGGATGCTCTTTAGCCTCCATGTATTTGAGTTCTTTCTGACTTTCCTCTTGTGATTGAGTTCTAGTTTCAAAGCATTGTGGTCTGAAAATAGGCAGGGAACGATCCCAATCTTTTGGTACCGGTTGAGACCTGATTTATGACCTAGGATGTGATCTATTCTGGAGAATGTTCCATGGGCACTAGAGAAGAATGTGTATTCCGTTGCTTTGGGGTGGAATGTTCTGAATATGTCTGTGAAGTCCATTTGATCCAGTGTGTCATTTAAAGTCTTTATTTCCTTGTTGATCTTTTGCTTAGACGATCTGTCCATTTCAGTGAGGGGGATGTTAAAGTCCGCCACTATTATTGTATTGCTGTCGATGTGTTTCTTTGCTTTTGTTATTAATTGCCTTATATAATTGGCTGCTCCCATGTTAGGGGCATAGATATTTACAATTGTTAGATCTTCTTGTTGGATAGATCCTTTAAGTATGATATAGTGTCCTTCCTCATCTCTTATTACAGTCTTTGGTTTAAAATCTAATTTGTCTGATATAAGGATTGCCACCCCAGCTTTCTTTTGGTGTCCATTAGCATGGTAAGTGGTTTTCCACCCCCTCACTTTCAATCTGGGGGTGTCTTTGGTTCTAAAATGAGTCTCTTGCAGACAGCATATCGATGGGTCTTGTTTTTTAATCCAGTCTGTTAGCCTGTGTCTTTTGATTGGGGCATTTAGCCCATTTACATTCAGGGTAACTATTGAAAGATAGGAATTTAGTGCCATTGTATTGCCTGTAAGGTGACTGTTACCGTATATTGTCTGTGTTCCTTTCTGGTCTATGTTGCTTTTAGGCTCTCTCTTTGCTTAGAGGACCCCTTTCAAGATTTCCTGTAGGGCTGGTTTTGTCTTTGCAAATTCCTTTAGTTTTTGTTTGTCCTGGAAGCTTTTTATCTCTCCTTCAATTTTCAATGACAGCCTAGCTGGATATAGGATTCTTGGCTGCATATTTTTCTCATTTAGTGCTCTGAATATATCCTGCCAGTCCTTTCTGGCCTGCCAGGTCTCTGTGGATAGGTCTGTTGCCAATCTAATGTTTCTCCCCTTGTAGGTTACATCTCTCTTCTCCCGAGCTGCTTTCAGGATTTTCTCTTTGTCTATGAGACTCGTAAGTTTTACTATTAGATGTCGGGGAGTTGACCTATTTTTATTGATTTTGAGAGGGGTTCTCTGTGCTTCCTGGATTTTTATGCCTGTTTCTTTCCCCAAATTAGGGAAGTTCTCTGCTATAATTTGCTCCATTATACCTTCTGGCCCCCTCTCTCTTTCTTCTTCTTCTGGGATCCCAATTATTCTAATGTTGTTTCGTCTTATGGTATCGCTTATCTCTCGAATTCTGCCCTCGTGATCCAGTAGTTGTTTATCTCTCTTTTCCTCAGCTTCTTTATTTTCCATCATTTCATCTTCTATATTACTGATTCTCTCTTCTGCCTCATTTATTCTAGCACTTAGCGCCCCCATTTTTGATTGCACCTCATTAATAGCCTTTTTGATTTCTACTTGGTTGGATTTTAGCTCTTACTTCTCCAGAAAGGGTTTCTCTAATAACTTCCATATTTTTTTCAAGCCCAGCCAGTATCTTTAAAGTGATGATTCTGAACTCTAGATCTGACATCGTACTAATGTCCATATTGAGTAGGTCCCTGGCAGTCGGTACTACCTCTTGTTCTTTTTGTTGAGGTGATTTTTTCCTTCTCGTCATTTTGTGCAGAGGAGAATAGATTAATGAGAGAACAAAATGCTAGCAGAGTAACCACGTCCCCAGAAAATATACTTTAAACAAATCAGAAAAGACCTGAAGCAGTGGGATAAGAAAGGGAAAGAGAGAAAAAAAGAAAAAGAAAAAAAAGAAAAAGAAAAAGATAAAGATAAAGATAAAGATAAAAACAAAAACAAACAAAACAAAACAACAACAAAAGAAAAACCAGAATGTGATCAAATATGATCTATATGGTATATAGATCAGTGCCACACACTAGATTTGGGGTGTATTTTGGTCTTTTAGAAGAGAGTGCCTCCCAAAATTTTAAAGAAAGAAAAACTTATATATGTACAAAAATAAGGGTTGATATGATGAAGGGATTGAATATGACTGTAAAAATGGAAATTATAAAAAATTTTATAAAAGGAATTGATAAGGGGCGCCTGGGTGGCTCAGTTGGTTAAGCGACTGCCTTCGGCTCAGGTCATGATCCTAGAGTCCCGGGATCGAGTCCCGCATCGGGCTCCCTGCTCAGCAGGGGGTCTGCTTCTCCCTCTGACTCTCCCCCCTCTCATGCTCTATCTCATTGTCTCTCTCAAATAAATAAATTAAAAAAAAAATCTTTAAAAAAAAAGGAATTGATAAGAAGTTGTTTGAAAAAAGAAAAGAGGATTTAAAAAAAGAAAAAAGAAAAAGAAAAAAAAAGGGAGAGGATGTGATCAGGCAGGGGAATAGAAAACACCATATACTAGAGATTTAGGGTATATTTTAATCTGTTAGAAGAAACTATGTCAAAATTTTAAAGAGAGAACAATTTATATATATAAGCCAAAAATACGGGTAACTATTATGAAGGGATAGAATATGACTCTAAAAATGAAAAATAAAAATGTTTTTTTTTTAAAAAAAGGGATTGATAAGATGTTGGTTGAAAAAGGGAAAAAGAAAAATTCAAAAAGAAATAAAAAGACAAAAAGACAGTTAAAAAAAATTAACTTTTAAAGACTAAAGAATCATGGTAAAAAAGCCACGGGTTCTATGTACTTTATTCCCCTAGCGCTGGAGTTCTGCCGTTCTCATTGATCGGTAAACTTGGTCTTGGCCGGCTGTTCTCGCTGATCTTCTGGGGAGGGGCCTGTTGCCGTGGTTTCCAAATGTCTCTGCCGGAGGCGGAATTGCCCCGCCCTTGCCCCCTCCTGGCTAAGTAATCTGCTCGGGTTTGCTCTCCGGGGCTTTTGTTCCCTGCGAGCTTTCCGTACAGCTTTGGAGGCGGAGAGTGAAAATGGCGGCCTCCCAATCTCCGCCCTGGAGGAGCCGAGAACTCGGGGCCCCGCTCCTCAGTGAGCCCCCAGAGAAAAGCCGTCAGTCACTCCCGTCTCCCCGGTCTCCAGCTGCACTCCGTGCTCACCCAGCCTGTGACCGCGCGTTTCTATCTCTGGCACCCGACCCCGTGTGGAGTCTCCAAACCCAGCAGATCCCTGCGGTGCACTCCCGCGCGGCTCCTCCCGGGGGAGGAAGGTGAGTCTCCCCGGATCTGCCGCTTGTTGGGTCCCTGCTGGAGGAGCAGGGGCCCGACTGTGCGCGGATTACGGTTTATGGCCACCCCGAGCTGAGAGCCCGCGCCTGGGCTCCGCCTCTGCAGCCGGCTTCCCTGCTCCGATCCCTGGGAGCTCTGCCGCACTCAGGCACCCCCGGTCTTTCTGTGACCCCGAGGGTCCTGAGACCACACTGTCCCGGAGGGTTGCACCCCCCGCTTAGCCACCAGAGTGAGGTCCCTCGGCGGAGCAGACTTTTAAAAGTTCCGATTTTGTGCTCCGCGGCTCTATCACTTGCCAGAAGCGGCCGTCGGAGGCCCCTCCCCTGCCGTCTATCCTCCCGAATATCGCCGCGGATTCACTTCTCCGCACGTCCTACCTTCCAGAAAGTGGTCGCTTTTCTGATGAGTGAGTTGTTGCTCTTCTTTTCTTCGATCTCCTGTTGAGTTTGTAGGTGTTCAGATTGGTTTGATCCCTATCCAGCTGAATTCCTGAGAGGAGACGAAATCCAGGTCTCCTACTCCTCCGCCATCTTGCTCCGCCCCCCCCAATGGCCATTTTAACAGAACGAGGCAATTCTCTGTTCTGGCACAAAATGGTCTCCCGAATACATTGTTACAATTTGTGTACCAAAAAAGTTTCATATATGCAAATAAACTTGCATATTCAATCACACATTCATAGAATATCTCTGGAAGTCTACAAAAGAAACTGGTATCAGTCAAAGCCTTTGGGGAACCCTGGGAGGCTGGGGGTTGAGATCAGAGGGAGAATTATTCTCTATTATATTTTATTTGGTGTATTTCAAATGTTGTACTATGTGTATGAATTATATATTCAAAAATTTACAGTAGATTTTTAAAAATATTCAAGAGCACACCAGATTATTATTGTTAAAGTAGGTTTTTATCTGTACTCCTTATATCAAAGCACAAATGGTCACTGTCTACTTTTCTTTGGATCCTGAGTTAATGCCAGGAATAAGATTAGTATTGCTAGTACAAATAGGGATTGGAAAGAAATATCAACTAGGACAGTGTTTTGGAAATTCAGAAGATCTACAACACATGCGTTAGTTGTCATTGTCACCATTATTATTCTTTGATAAAATATCTGATGGCTTTTATTATATAACTTCAAAAAAGAAAACCTGTTTCCAAGTTTTCTTAACTCTTAAGTTATCTAATTCTAGGCCATTATGTTTGTAAATGCTATTTGAATCTTCTTCAGACCACACTAAGAAATCAGCAGTATATTCAGAAAGGCAAGAAGATGGTGGGGCATCTAAAAATCATGTCAGATGAGAAATGATTGAAAAACTTACTTTTATTCTGCATAGCTTCAGAGGAAAGAACCAGGATCAGTGAATGTCATTATACGAAGCAGAGAGACTTACTGTAAGAGGGTCACTTTAGTGATGAGAACAATTTGAAAACTTACTGGGCTCTTTTACTGTTATTTGAGTGTTCCCTCTCTAGAAATGCTCAATCAAACCACATTATAGCAAGAAATAGCCATGCACATTAGAAGTATCATCAGTCCACAGTGTGTCTTTGAGCAAGGATTTAAAAATAAAGTCCATTCTCTGCCCAGAGTTTCTTATTCTATTACCTCATCTTCCAGGTCAAGGTATCCAGAATTATGGCAATTCAGCAATGAAGCAAATGTTCATCTCTTGTAAATTTAATTTACTCCTTTGACCTAAAAGATGCCTACATAATGTTATTATTGACACACTAGAAGTTCAGAGAAATGGCCAGCACAATCTGTCATTTTTGTGCGACGACCAAACTTTCTGAGGTTAATGGGCTTAGAAGACAGGACATCATTTACCTAAAGTTATTTAGCAATAAGAGGGATTTTATTTATTCACAGTTGAAATTTATTTAATAAGTAAATTTTTACCTACTGTTTGACAAATTCAAAAAGGAAGAATGTCCCAAAGGTCCACATTTACAATTTAATCTTGCCTCAGGAATTCCATTTATTTACAAGAAAATACCGACATAGAATATCTTCACATTATTCTCTAAAAATCAATAAACTAACTCCCCATATCTCACAAAACTGACTCCCCTATGTACTTTCCTTATTTTGGCTAATGACCACTTTTCTTCCAGATATCTAGGCTTTAATTCTGAGCCTCCATATAGACAATTGTCAAGATGACAATGAACCATAATTGATAGGATATATTTGGAGGCATCTGATGCTTTTTCCCCAATCCATCACAATCTCTGAAGAGGCAGGCCTAGACTATTTATGTTCCATATCATGTACCTGTCACTAATCCTTGAACCCTCCCCGGCACTGACCTTAGCTTTGTAGAGACATTAGTCCACCTTTAACAAAGACAGCCCATCCATGGACTGGCCAGTGATCTGGGGAGAAAAGACCAATCATCTGTCACTTGCAGGAATGTTAGAACTGGAAAGCCAAGAGACTATTGCCAATTAGTCGGACAAGTTGCAGCTGAGGGCTTATATGGCCAACTCAGGGCTGATTTCTTCAGGGCTGATTTCTTCTTCAATCTGGGGCAAACGTGCGAGTTAAAGTTAGGGACTGGAAACTTCTGGGCAAGTATAGGAAGATAGTCAAAAGAGCTGGAGAAGAGAGCAGACCTGCAGAGAGACTCAGAGGCAAGCAATGAGGCATCTCCTCAGACTCATGTAGAGCAGCTTTGGGACAAAGTTTGGGTTTCCAATTCCAATTGCTGGAAGGCCCATGTAAATTACAGCTCTCTTGAATTCTTACCAAAGTTTCCTGTGCCTTAACATACTGCCACCTACTTTTGTTTTAGCTACCTTGAATGGCTCTCCCCTTCTTACAACACAAAAAGTCCTAATTAAAATAATATCTTTCATAGCTATCCCTAACATCCCCTCTTGGAGGCCATGACTCTATTTAAGCCATCATGATCTTCTACCTCCTCATCAAGAGTATGGTAATAACCTCAACGCTATTCTCCTGTAGATGAACTTCCATGTAACCATTTTCCTGCTTCCCACCACCAAGCAGATCTTCAAAAAGCTCAAAAAAAATCACATCATTCCCTTGGCCAGAAACTTTTTCCCTATTGTCTCGAAAATAAAGCACAAAATCCTGTCATTTAATGTCACATCTGGAATTTTGTCTTCTACTACTTGTAAACACTCTGTTTTGTTTTTGCTGTCCGGACAATTGTCAAAGTACACTACTGTGGGTCTGTTCCACTCTGTTGGATACACACGTGTTCCATTGCTTATAGAAGTCTCACATTATACTTCATTTTTAAGAATACAGTGTTACATTTCATTATTTCAAATGGCATAAAAATATCTGTAGATCTTTTGTCTCAGTCATTACTTTTAAAGAGAAATGCCCAAAATCCTTAAGAAATACTTGGTTAGAAAATAATAAAGTCTCATACAAATTCGTGATTTGAAAGTTATCTATCTGTAAAATCCATCCTAAAATTTGCCTTTTCTTTGAGACTTTCCTGATTCATGAAATTAGCTCTGATTTCTCTATCTGCTTATCCCCATGTTTCTTTTTCTGCTATGACACTTATTTCCCTTACCATATGCTTGTTTTCACATCTATTCTAGCTCTCCTCTGAGGCTGTAACCCCCTTGAAGGCACCCCTTTTGTTGTATTCACACTGATGCTCCCTGGAGTACCTAACATAGTTCTCTGTCCATCATAGTAGTTCAATAAATGTATTCCATTTAATTTTTTTAAACCCACATTGATCAAATAGATATGAGATTGGGTGGTATATTGCTAGTTAACAAATTGATGCATCTACATCTCTGGGGATTAAAATCTATTAATAGAAGGAACACAGCAACTAAGGTCAGTTATAGCACAGAGCTTTCTTTCTTTTTTTTCAAGATTTTATTTTTTTTAAGTAATCTTTACACCCAACATGAGACCCAAACCCACAACCCCAAGATCAAGAGTCGCATGCTCCACTGACTGAGCCAGCCAGGTGCCCCTGCACAGAGCTTTCTAAGTATGGCCAAGACTTTGAATGGTAACGAGAAAAATTATTGGGATTATCAGAGCATTTGAATCATATTCTTCAAAGTGTAACTGTCAGAAAAAAACAAGTAGATTCCAAAGAATATGATCTGATCAACAGAGCTAAAGATAAATTCCACATCTCCTCTCAAACCTTTGCTGAATGTGCTGTCTTTCACTGACTCCAGAATATTTGCATTTTGCATGCCAACAGACCCTTTTCTTTTGTGCCTACCAATCAGGATGGTGACTACTTTGCAATAGAAATATCTGTAAATTTGCATCATTTAAGAAATATTTATTACCTAGCAACTGTTTACAAAGCATTGGGTTAGATCCTGTGCAGAATACAAAACATTCAAGATATGTGCTGTGTGCTGAAAAAAATGTGGAATCTAATTAGACAAACAAAATACAGGTACCTGAAAAGATTGCAATAGAGCATAGCGATATGATTGTTTTACTTATCTATTATGATGTAATAAACCACCTGTTATATAAATAAGCCAAAGATGGCCCCTGAAGATTGGCCTCTATGTTGTTTGCTTCTTACAGTATGCTGACTGTTAGCTCAAAGCCCACTGGCACCAAACTCAAATTTTACACATCAAAAATTTTTTAAAAGACTTATTTATTTTAGGGAGAGAAACAGAGAGGGAGAGCATGAGCAGGAGGGGCAGAGGAAGAGGGAGAGAGGATCTGAAGAAGACTCCATGCTGAGTGTGGAGCCTGAAGAAGGGCTCAATCTTATGACCCTGAGATCACAACCTGAGCTGAAATCAAGAGTCAGTCACTTAACTTACTGCGCCACCCCTGTACCCCTTACACATCAAATTTTTAAAAATATAGCCCAAATAAGCATATGTTTAGCCCTTTAGAGCCTGACTGTTTTGTGTAATCCATAAAGTATACCCAATATCTGCTTACCATATATAAAACAAAAACTGGGATTTTAAAACACCCCAAGCTATTATTGTCTTTGGAACAGCTGAAAATATCACCTAAATGCTCTCCGATTCCACTGTCCCCTGGAAATTCCCGCGTCCTCTTCCCCTTCTGGGTGGTGGCCCCATACTAGCTGTCTCTTGGAAGGTCTTCTGCCATAAGGGACTTCCCCTCAACTTGTCAAAGCACCACCCAAATAAGGCTCGTTGTGTGTTATTGCCCCCACAGGATCTTGGTGATCTTTTCCTTGATGAGCCCTGAAATTCTCAAACTCACTACACCACCCCAAAACATAATGGCTTAAAGCAATAACAGCATTTATTTGGGTCAATTTGCAATTTACAATTTGGGGTGACTTATCTCTGATCTAAGTGGCACCAGCCAGAGCCCCTTCCAAGATGGCTTCTTAATTCACACTCCTGCACTTCCTTCTGTCTCAACATTCAGGGCCTTGCCACACGGTGTGGATTACTTTACATGGCAATCTCAGGGTTGTCAGTTGTCAGTCTTATTACCTGGTGACTGGCTTCCCTAAAACAAGCATTCCAAGGGCCCCGGGGGGTTTTTTATGACCTAGCCTCAGAATTCTCAGAATGACCCTCAAACATGTTCTGTTAATCAAAGAAATCACTCAAAACAATTCCAACTCAAAGGGAGGGGAACTAGACTCCACCTCTCAATGGAAGAAATAACAAAGAATTTACTGCCATCTTTAATTTATCACAGTGAGTTTTAAATTTTTCAATGTACACTGAGTAATACAAACTAGAATTGCTTACACTTCTACACAGGGGTTGGCAAACTACAGTCTGTAGGCCAAGTCTGGCCCACTGCTTGTTTTTGTAAATAAAGTTTTATTGAAACATAACAATGCCCATTTGTTTGCATATTGGCCATGGCAGCTTTGAGGCTACAACCACATGGTGGAGTAGTCACAATCAAGACCCTGATACTTGCACAGTCTAAAATATTTATCATCCGGTCCTTTTTAGGATAAAGTTGCGAACCTTTGCTCTAACATGTAATTATGTTCTGCGAATGCTTAATTTGAATTGCTGTTTAAAAGTATCCTTGTTAACCACAGAAACTCCTTAGGAAAGTTTATCTTACAAACCTGCAACTTCCACACTGCCAAAAGTGCTCCACCCTGAGCTAAAGCCGGGCTGGATCTCAGGACCCCGAGATCATGACCCGAGCCAAGGTCAGGAGTCCGGCGCTCAACTGGCTGAGCCACCCAGGTGCCCTGCACGTCTAGTTTTAAAGTGCTTTCAATTAGTGGTTACCCTGTCTTGAGCAATAAGTACAAAAAAATCAGTTCGTGTGTTAAAAGGGTAAGTAACCAAAGGTGATATGTTTATGACAAAGAGTAAAAATAATTTCAAAAAGTGGAAGTGATACGAAGGCACACGTGTTATTTGTGCATATGGGATAAATCACAAGAAGCGTGGATGCTGAGGAAGTAAGAGTGAATCGTGCAACATACGAAAAGTGCTCCGCCTCTCTGATTGACAATAATTAGCAGGTAAAGTGTAAAAAAGACACAATGACAAAACATATGTGAGGCTACAGGAGCAATCTCAGAGCCTTCTATCTGTTATTGTAACGTCTGACCAGGAGACAACCAGGGTTTGCAAATTCGGAGGCCAAGTAAGCACAGTGAAAAGGATGGTCTTGAAATTTGTGACGAAAGAAAGATCTATTTCCATGGGTGCGAGGCCCCTCTGAAATCTGCGCAATATCAAAGTGAGGAGAGGGTGAATACCACAGAAATAATTCCCTACATTTGCAGATAACAACAAGGAGGAAAGTTTCCCCCCTCAGGAGACTTTCAGGGTAGATGAAACTGCTCTTTTTGAGAGGACATGTCTGACAGCATACATGGGACCAAGGAGGAAAAACGAAGCCCACTTTCCAGCTACAAAGAACCAATCGACTCTCATTTGGGGAAAGTCCTCCCATGAACTAAGAAGCTTTTTACAATAAATGTGACCTTCAATATTTTAAAAATATATTTTCTGAATTCCAAGTTCCAAGTCCTGCAGTTGAAAGAAACAAGGAAACGGACAAGCCAAACAGCCCCCACACTCAAATGCGGATCTATCACTTTCAACCCAGTGACTTCCACCAACACATCAACTTCCATCACAAACCGAGGAGTAAACTTTTGATATAATTTGTGATTCATTGTTTTGGGGCACTCAGCTATTAAAAAGACTTTTATAAATAGAGATTTTTCTTAGATCTATGAAACCGAAATAAGATACAGAAATAGGTTGAGAGCTGGAGACTTTCTGTGTCAACCATAATACCCCCTTCTCTTTCCTTTTGTATGCATCAAAATAGCCTCATGGTTTTTATTGATTGACTTTTTCACAGGTTCTCATAAATTACTAGCTTTATCTGTTTTTTTGTTTTGGTTTGTTTTGGTTTGTTTTTTTTACATGGGGATTCTACATAAGGTTTCCTTTGGGGACAAAGTGTTCTCCGGTTTAAAAGCTTGATGATCGTGACTATAAATAACAGAAACTATTGAAGATTTTTGAGCAGGAAAGTTACATAATGTAAGTGGTGTTTTAGGAATATATTAATCTGGCTGTATGTCATATGGATTGCCCAGAGACCAGTTAAAAAGATACTGTGAACAGTGTCCTGTGAAAATAACCATTATAATAGAATAGAAAATGGAACTAAGACCTATTATATCTGTTGGAAATCATGAGAGGCATAAAACAAAATGGTTGAAAAATTATGTTTACATACCAAATAGGCATACAGAGAGGCTTTTTCACCTTCAAGCTCTATGATTTCTTCTATTTTGTGTTCAAATAAAAAAATATAAAACAAGGACGGAATGATACTGCAGAAAGTGTTCAGCTAGCTCCCTAATAAAGGAAAAAAGCACTTAGCAATTTTTACCCTACTTCATCTAAAATGCCTTTGATTGGTTTAAGAGCATTGACTAGATATGAAAGCTTCTTTGACTCAAGTTTTAATAATAAAAGTCTCTCCAGGCTCCATTTTTAACCTCAAAAGTATGTTTTTCTTGATTTTAGAAAATTACTTTCAAAGATAATAAATATTCATTGTAGAAATATTATAGAAATGCATATAAGCAAAAAATAGAATTACTTGTAATTCCACAACCTAGATAAGGATGGGTTTGGAAGGCTATATGCTTTTTAGTGTATAGTCTCTCCAATATTATTCTATATAAATATATACCAATAAGCAAATAAGGTTTCAAATAAAATAGGATTATACTCTACATTCAGCTAAATGTTTCCGATTTTATTTTTTTGAGTAATCTCTACCTCCAATGTGGGGCTTGAACTCACAACCCTGAGCCCAAGAGTTGCATGCTCGAATGACTGAGCCAGCCAGGGCCCCTGGTTGCTGATAGGAACTTGGATTTTTTAACTTTTAATTTTTTTAACTATAGAGAATAAACTGATGGTTACTAAGGGGGAGGTGGTGGGGCGATGGGTGAAATGGGTGATGGGGATTAAGGAGGGAACTTGTGATGAGCACCAGGGGCATATGAAAGTGTCGAATCACTATATTATACATCTGAAACTAATATGACACTGTATGTTAACTAACTGGAATCTAAACAAAAACTTAAAAAAAACCAACCCAAAACTTTCTCTCTTTTTCTGTTATTCTCTTACTCATACTCCTACCACATGAGGCTATTGAAGTCCTAGTGATTCAATGACTGGCTCAAAATACATCATCAGTTATTGGCAGATCTGGGGCTTGACTCTTTGCTCCTACATTTCTCTCCTGGCCTATGTTCAAGGGCTCTTTCCACCATTCCTATTACCTTATACTAAAGGGCTAACGATATAAATCCTGGAAACCCTCATGAACACAGCTCCACATACAGCACTGATCTCGGGACATGAGACCAGAAGACTGTGTGTGGCAAGGGCATGGATTACACTTAGAAAACAACAACAACACAACAACAAAAACCTCTTTTGCATGACTCAAAATAGCATGTTCTCTCTGTGAATTAAAACCAGACTATACTAACCAACAGCGTTTTTTCAATAATCATTTTGGCAACAATCAAGAAGTTGAACAGCATTCTGCTCCCAAGGCTAATGGGTAATAGGTACTCTCACACATTGCTAGCTAGAAGAGACAAGGATAGGACCCCCCATGAAGGACATTTTGGCAATATTTTTAATAGTTACAAATGTATTTACTCTTTGACCCAGTAATCTTCCTTCTGGAACTGTATCTTACTGACACATCTGCACACATCAAAATGACTTATGTCCAAGGTGATTCACTATTGCTTTGTTTATAAAAGCAAAAGACTGCAAACAATCCAAGTGCCTATCAGCAGAGGTGTGGTTAATTAAACTATGGTACATGCACATGCTGGAATATTAGGTAGCTGTAAAGAACAATGAGAAAGCATGAGATGCACTAGTAAGGAAGGGTCTCCAGGAAATATTGCCAAGTGTAAAACTCAAGGTGAAGAAGAGGATAAAGGATATGCCACATTTTGTATAAGAAACAGAGGAAATAATAGCAGCAATTAGTACAAGTGGTTAACCACAGGGGGAGCGGAGGGGGAGGTGGATAACGGCAAGGTGGAAATAAGTCTTCTCAACGTAGCCTTTTTAAAGCCTTTTTTCTTTTTTTTTTTAATCATTTGAATGTATTACCTATTAAAAATAAAAACTAAATAAATTTTTAGTTTAAAAAGGACCACATTTCATTTCATTGTTTTAGTTAAAGATCAGGAAGAGTGCCCTGATCCTTTCTAATTTCGAATAAGAACATTGAGATATCTTTTTTTAATTTTATTTTATTATGTTAATCACCATATATCACATCATTAGTTTTGTTTTTTTTTTAAAGATTTTATTTATTTATTTGACAGAGACAGAGATAGCGAGAGCGGGAACACAAGCAGCGGGAGTGGGAGAGGGAGAAGCAGGCTTCCCCCCCGAGGAGGGAGCCCGATGTGGGACTCGATCCCAGGACCCTGGGATCATGACCTGAGCCAAAGGCAGACGCTTAACGACTGAGCCACTCAGGCGCCCCTATCATTAGTTTTTGATGTAGTGTTCCATGATTCATTGTTTGTGCATAACACCCAGTGCTCCATTCAATACATGCCCTCTTTAATACCCATCACCAGGCTAACTCATCTCCCCACCCCCTCCCCTCTAGAACCTCCAGTTTCTTTCTCAGAGTCCATAGTCTCTCATGGTTCGTCTCCCCCTCCGATTTCCCCCCCTTCATTTTTTACTTCCTATTATCTTCTTCTTTTTTTCCTAACATATGATGTGTTATTTGTTTCAGAGGTACAGGTCTATGATTCAACAGTCTTACACAATTATCTTCTTAGATGAACTTTCTTGTTACAAGAAAGATGAAGAAAAATATGAAAGTAATGTACTGATAAATTCCCATGACAATCATTTAGTAATTTGCCATTTTATGGCGTTATGAATCCTAGAATGTCCTAAGCGACACTGACTTTGCTGACTTTTTTCACTTTTTTTGACTATGCCTTTTCTGACAAGAGTGATAATCATCAAAACCTCCGTACTTCAAATACATTTATGTTATGTCTTAAAAGGAGGTACTAAAACTATTTGAACCTTGATGTGGGTAATCATCATTTTAACAAATACAACAAAATAGAGCAGGAAAGTGTGACATAATTTAGCTGAGATACAGAGGATTATCAAATATTTAGGAATTTTTTTAAAAAGCTTTTTATGCATCAGAGTAATGTAGCAATTTGATTACAATAGATGGTCCAATTGGATAAAACAGACAAAATTCATTAACTTTACAGGATAATTTTCAAATCATCATTTTACATGTGACCACATAGACACATTTTGCTCTCACAGTAAGACTTCTCCAGTAGAATTATGAGTCCTGCTTCAAAATAAGATTTTTATAATAAAGGTGAAGCAGGGAAAAACAAAGATGTTAGAATTGGAGATAAATTTTGCTTTAATGGGGCGCCTGGGTGGCTCATCAGCTAAACGTCTGCCTTCGGCTCAGGTCATGATCCCAGCGTCCTGGGATCAAGCTCCGCATCGGGCTCCCTGCTCAGTGGGAAGCCTGCTTCTCCCTCTCCCACTCCCCCTGCTTGTGTTCCCTCTCTCGCTGTGCCTCTCTCTGTCAAATAAATAAATAAAATCTTAAAAAAAATTTTTTTTGGCATTAATGATATGTTATCAGGATTATACATTATTATTATATATATTATTATTTTTTTTAAGATTTTATTTATTTATTTGAGACAGAGAGAATGAGATACAGAGAGCATGAGAGGGAGGAGGGTCAGAGGGAGAAGCAGACTCCCTGTCGAGCAGGGAGACCGATGCGGGACTCGATCCCGGGACTCCAGGATCATGACCTGAGCCGAAGGCAGTCGCTTAACCAACTGAGCCACCCAGGTGTCCCTATATTATTATTTTTTAAAATGAAACAAACACTAGCTGTGTTATCTCAGAAAGACTACATAACCATCTCTGAGTTTCTCACTTGTTCATGGGAATGATAATAATACCTTGTATATAGGGCTGTTGTAAGGAATAAATAAGAACATGGATTTGAATATGCTCAAATCATGCTTTTAGTGAGCACGGTGAGTGCTCACTAAGTGCTGGCTATTATTTTGACCTTATTTGAATGTCAACCATTTTATAAGATGGCATGTATTGGTGTTTCATATTTAGTCATATACATACATGACTACATATATTATTTATGATGTAATGACATTATTGTTGGAATAACATAGAAGAATGCCTATGATTTTTTAATTGGAAGACTGGGATATAAAAATTCAATGAATACTCCGATAAAAAAAAATACCCGTGGTAAAAATAATGGCAAGAAAGATATAAACATGTTAGCTGTGGAAGCATCAGAGTAACACGGCTATTAGTGATTATCCTTTTCTTTTCCTAAATGTTTTTTGTTTCTATTTTGTAATTTTATAATGACAATAAAGATAACATATTAAACTTGGCTGGGGGAAGAAACAAAGAAAATAAATGGCCAGAAAATAATAAACTACCTTGATTCAGATTATAATTGAGAGTCTACCCCCACCCCGCTCCCAACACAGAAATACCCTGCATTATACTATTGCAACTGAGAGTAATCGCTCCAGGTTTGGGTACACAAGATGTGCTTCCAGGGGGAGAAAGTGCCTACATACAAAGATGGAAGAAAATGTATAATAGGGATAGAGAAGAAAGTTGTTACCATGTGTCAGGTCCGCTAGTTGCCTTCCGGATCTCTTCTCTTCTTTAGTAACCTAGTTAGGAACCCCAACTATGTCATGATAGCAACGAGCTCTGTTAAAAATACCTTCCTAGATTCCTGTGCAGCTCGGGCTGGCCATGTGACACAGTCCTGGCCAATGACGTGTGATCAGAAATCACTTGGGGAAACCTAGTTGGCTTGTTCTTTCGGCCTTCTGCCCCTTCCTCCTTCCTGCCAGGAATGCAGACATGTTGCCTGGTTGGAACAGTCATTTTGCAGTTGTGCTGATTAAAGTTAAAATCTAGGCATGGCAGGACAGAAACGTGTGAATCTAGGTCCCTGCCAGCTTCGTCTCATAGCTGCACCTTCCTGGACCAGTCCTCTTCTTAGGTGACATCTAAACAAATACTGATACACAGGAAGTTCCAGTTATGCCAAAAGCTGGTCAGAGGGAAAGACTTCCTCTTTTGAACCTCGGCTTACAACAGGCAGAGTCAGAGTTTAGAAGGGACCCGAAACAGGGTCACACTGACTCCATTTACTCATTTCGAGTCCTTTTAGCTGTAAGCTGTGTTTAGTGTTTAGCTATGTGGGCTCTGTTCTGCAATGTCATCCAGGACCCTCTGTACTTGTGACATTTTTTTTAATGTGGAAGAGTATACATTAAAAGGCCCATATGTGACATACATTCTTTTCTTTTTTTTTTTTTTTTTTAAGATTTTATTTATTTATTTGACAGAGAAAGACAGAGCGAGAGCAGGAACACAAGCAGGGAGAGTGGGAGAGGGAGAAGCAGGCCTCCCGCTGAGCAGGGAGCCCGATGCGGGGCTCGATCCCAGGACCCTGGGATCATGACCTGAGCTGAAGGCAGTCGCTTAACCAACTGAGCCACCCAGGCGCCCCTGTGACATACATTCTATAATAGCCCGTGTCTTTGCCTAAATATAGCCCTTGGATGGTGTGTATGAACGTTTATTGGCTACAACTTGGGTTGCTTCAGGCAGAAGATGCTGTGCCACAGTTAACACAGGAAGTAACAGGCAGTGAGTTCTGCCAACTGGGGGGATCCACTTTCAAAGAATGTTCTACCTGGAAGCTGTTTTCTTCCCCCAGATTCAGACCGGCCCTTCCCATTATTAGAGCAGAAGGGATACAGCACAAAGGAAATCCCGAAAGAGAGAAGTTAGCCCCGAATATAAGGTAACTGCGATCTGCCTGTCATGGGGTGGACGTCCTTCTGTCTCAGCAGGCAGCAGTAGTATTGGTGGGAAGCTGCTGTTCGCACATTGTGCCGAGTCAGTCACAACTTACATCCAGGTGTATCTGAGCGGAGAATTCTCCGCATCACACGGGAAATGGCCATCCAACGCAGACCTGTGGTCCACAACAACCCTCCCTTCCGCACAGCTCAGCAGGTATAGCGCTAAGATGTCATATAGCGGGCTACACAGTCCGGGGATGCTGAGGGACCAGAACCTGCGTTAGGAGAAATCTCATGTGAGGCAGAGCTGCCCCATCTCTCGCTCCTTCCCACAGGTATGTGTTCTTTGAGTTTGATCCAGTCACTGTTGCTTAGCGGGAGAGGAAAGAATGAGAATAACAAGCAGAGTCCTTTCCGCTGAATAAGTTAATATGCACAGACAGCTCAACGGGAGGGGCGGCATCTGATGTGGTCATGGGGGAGCCTCACATCATTTACCAGTCAGGGTCCTGTCAGGTACCATATGGCACAATTAAATTGAGTAATTTGAAGAGAGTTTAATAAAGGGACTATATGCAAAGATGTGGGCAAGGTTTAGGAAAAACGAGGAGGGACAGAAAAACACCTTGCAACTTGTAGCAGCAGGAAGCCTTCCACACCTCTAGGTCTAAAGGGGCAAGGGAGAACGTACAGTTTGGGTGTGAGAGTGAACCTTCTGACAAGAGCTAAGTCCTTTTGCCAGGGGGAGGTGTGGAGAGGGGGGAAGGTACTCATTTTGAGACAACCTGGCAGCTAGAGAGGGGGTATAAATACCCTGACTTCCTTTCTTTCCCACACTTGATCCCCTGCTGATATCTCCCTTTATCTGAATTTAACTGGGAGCCTTTGGTCAAGGGACACCATTGGTAAGTCTATATAGTTCAGCTGCCTAGGGCACAAAACATGGTGGAAAAGGTGGAAAGTGGGTCCTGAAGGGCAGGCAGAAGATATCCAGCATCTTCCAAATGGTTCTAATGAAGAGAATTTGAGGAGACCACTTAAAGAAATTTTAGCAAGGCTAGGAAATAGAAGAGACGGTAGAGTGTGGAACAGGGGGAGTGGTGTTACTGGAACTCAGTGAGAACTGTAGTCCTTGTGGCAGGGGAGGGGGTGAACTATCATCTTAGGGAAATTCAGTCCTTGTCAGGGATGTGGCCCTGAAGCAACCAGGAAGCAGAGAAGGCAAACTCTGAGCTCTCCTATTCTCCAGTCTCGTGCCACTGCCCCCTAATGACCCAACCCACCCAGAAACCAACCGAAGGGACCACCATGTAGTAGCTCCACAGAGCTCAGCTTCCCGAGACACAGAACAACGCCAGGAAGGGCAGACAATGCATCCGGGGGGAGAACAACTAGCACCACCCCCTAATAATGTAAATTATTCCCTCCATTGTATTGTTTATCTCTTCTTTTCTTTGGAAATTATTCATTCATCTGTATCAAGCAAATATTCACTGTGCACCTATTATGTGACAATCACTCTTCTTAGCTCTAGAAATAGAACTTGAAAAAGACAAACAGGGTCTTAGATTTTTGGGAGTTTATTATACAGTGGAAGAGAGAAAGACAATGAGCAAACAATAAAACAATATATAAGATAATTTTAGATGGTGATATGTGCTATGAAGGCAAGAGATGATGCATTGGGAAGGAAATGATATTTTGGATGGGGGAAGGCAGTTCTTGGAGAAGGGGTCATTGAGGTGAGACTAGGTGATAAGAAAGAGTCACGTAAGGAGCCACAGAGGGGAAAAAACATTCCAGGCAGAGCTAAGAGCCTGTGCAAAGACTAAGACCAGGAGGGGGAGGGAGGCAGGGGGATAAGTTTGATATATTCAAGGATCAGAGAAAAGGACACTAGCTGGAGCACAAAAGTAGAATTTACAGTTGGCGAGGTGGACAGGGGCCAGATCAAGAAGTGCTTTGTAGGCCACGGTTGGTAAATACAAGGCAAAGCTACTAAGAGCCTTATTGTATTAGAGAGGCCTGTTCTGATTTATACCCTAAAGGATCTCTCTGACTGCTCTGTGGAGAATGGACTGGGGGGAGGGTATGAAGGATTGGGAGAAAAGCAGCAAGAATGGCAGCAAGGAAAGGAGTTAGGAGGATATTGTAAAGTTCACATGAAGAATGGTAAGTGGAAGTAGTAAAATGTGATTTTATTTTGGTTTATTATGGAGGGACAGATCAGGACTCACTGATAGATTGGATACCAGGGGTAAAAGAAAGAAAGCACATTTGAATTATTCCTAATCCTTTGGTTTGAATAAATGAGTGTGCATGGTTCTGCACTTACTGAGCTGGGAGAGGTATCAAAAGTTCCCACTTAGAAACATCCACACAGACGTAAACACAAACTCCAATTTCCCTTGGCCTCACATCTGTCTCTTTTTTGCTCCTTCCCATTAAATTTCTTAAAAAATGTTTTCTATATTCACCATTTCCATTCCCTTTGTCTCCTCTCATTCCATAATGCTTCCACTCATATGATTGATCAATATTCTTTTTGCTAATATCTTTGTCACTAATGTAGAAGATACAAATTAATTTTGGGGTTTTGGATTACTGTATGGCTATGATGATTGATCTTGACTCTCAAGGATTGCTACTGCACCATGAGGGGTTGGAACAAGCACGTCTGGGATGCAGGAGATCCTATAGGGGTGCCTCTTAGTACTTCCATATCCTGGATTAAGTCAATGGAAAATTACATCAACCCAACACAGGCAGGACTACTGATGGGCCGGACCCTTTAGGAATGAAGGTTTGAGTCACCCACCAGGCAAGGAATCATGAAATTCTTGCTCAGGGCAAGAAGAAGAGAGAATGGGGACCCGAAGAAGGTAATTATACATAGCAGCTATGACCATGTGACCAGTTGCAAAAACAAAGACTATAATAGTTTTAAGTACTTCTTCCTTGTCTTAATTTTTTCCCCTTTACCATTCCTGTACCATCTAAAATAAAATGTGTTGATAGTAATTAACCTTACATCTCAGTATTAAATTGCAAGATATCAAAGAAAGAGTGGGGCTTAGTTAGAAGAGGTATGAATGTCACCCAAAGATGGACAATGGGCTTTGCATTAACTTCTGGGAAAAGAGTCCACATTTCTTTTTGTTGCATAGGGAATATTTGCATCACGTTAGGCAGAAGGATAGTTCTGTTATCGTCTTTATTTGTAAGAAAAGTATGATCAAACGAGGAATGTATGGATGCCACCTTGGTAAAGACTAGTTTGTGGTAGCTTTGTGTACTTTAACTCAGTTAAGATGAACTACATTTCTCAGAATTCCCTTTTCTGTGTGGTTCTGATTCAGCATTGTTCATAAGAGAAACTTGCATGAGATTTGGAAGGTAGCTGTGAAGCTGCGGCCATTTTGTAACACTCTGAAGGTCAGTGTTGGGTACCAGGCACTGTGGCAATTCACACACACTGTCGTGCTCTGCTAGCTCACTTGGTTTGGGACAACTCCTAAGCCCATAGCCCCTCCAGCTCCTGCCAGATCTCCTCCTTCAGCTTCTGCAAGTGCATGTGCAGCTCCATGGTGAACGGGTTACCTTCTCTTGCAGGCCTCCCACCACAGTGAGGTTGGGGTGGTGAGAAACAGACTCAGAATCTGGTTTGCCTTTGCTGTTGTCCACATCCATCTTTCTTTCCTGACAGCTAGACTGGCTGGCCTAAAGCAATTTTTGGCCTAATGCTAGACCCAGAGACGTTGGCCTGCATAGACTACTCCACTAGCTTCCAGAATTGCATGAGATCTAACCTCCATAGTAAATCATTCATAAAGTCTCTGCTTCTTTGGTCAAGCCCAAAACTCTATACGCTATCTGCCTGGACATTTTTTGAAAAACCCAGAAACCATCTAAGATCATGCAATGTCATGTGTCTTATCTCATAAAGTTTAAGGTAGTTCATTGTCCTCCTCCTCCTCTTCCTTCTTCTGTCTTTCATGACATTGATATTCTTGAATTTGACCTTTTGAAGATCCTGGGCCAATTGTTTTATAAATCCTCAACTTAGATGGGTTATTGTTTCCTTGCAATTAGATTCTGGTTAAGGTTTTTGGCAGGAGTACTGTGGCAGAGGTGATGTTTTCCCCTCAGTGTTCACCTCAGAACACACTTGATTCAGTGTCTCATTATTGCTGATGTCAAGTTTGATCTCTTCATTAAGGTGATGTCTGCCAGATTTCACCTTTGAAAAGGTACCTTTTTCCTTTGAAATTAATAAATAACCTACTGGATGACATTATAAAATTGTATGCATATCCTGTTCCCTGGTAATCTTTCACCTAATGATTTTGGCATCCATTGATGATCAATTATTACTATGGAGGTTACAAAACAGTGACTTGAAATCCCATCATTTTTTTAAAATTAGGTGGTGTTCTTTTGTAAAGAAGAGCTTTCCATTCTTCTCACCCTTCTTTTTTAACATTTTTGCTATCAGCATGAACTTATAGATTCTTTTTTTTAGGCCATCCATTATAATCTATTATGTCATTTTTCATTTTGTGCTCAAAATTGTTGTAACTGTAACCAGAAGGTGTTCCTTCCAACAAGCAACTGTGTTCAATAATATTCTATAAATTTGCTGGAGAGAGAGCAAATATATTTTAATATATTTAATATATTTTAATATATTTAATTCTAAATTCTTACAGTTTTATATTATTTAAATTATATCTTTTAATTTCACTTCATATGATTATTGCAGATATGTAGTTGTATAGCATACAATGTTGTATATTTAGATTATATTCATCAATCTTGTTACATTCTCTTATTAATTTTAATAAATTATATCTAGATTATTTTGGACTTTCTGTTTACTCAACTATATTGAAAATAATGACAGTGGTGTTAATTCTTTCTAATACTTATATATATTATATCTTCATTTTTTGTCTACTTGGACTGGTTAAGATCTCCAATAAAATGTTACATGAAAGTAGTGCTATAGCAGGCATTCTCATCTCATTCCCAATTTTAAAGAGAAAGATATTAATATTTCATCATTAGAAATTTTTGCTGTAGGGTTTGGTAGATACCTTCTACTGGATTAATGAATTCCACTTTTATTACTAGTTTGTCAAGTTGTGTGTGTATATATATATATGATTGCTGAATGTAATTAAACATTTTTTAATCTATTGAAATACTCATGTGATTATCCTTCAATCTGTTACTTCTGATAAATAGTATTTATTTATTTCCTGGTGTCAGATAAATATAACTTTAGTGGGTTAAACTTCACTTCTTTATGATCTATTATCTTTTTAAAGATTTTTCTAACTATATTCATGAGTTGAATTGACCTTTAATTTTTCTTTCTGGTACTGTGCTGATCTGTTTTCTCTATGAAGGTTAGGTTAGCCTACTAAACTGATTTGGGGGGTCTTTTTCATATGTAAAACTATGTGTAAGATGAAAATGATTTATTCTTTGAACATTTGATAAAACTCAGCATAAAAGTCATATGGGTCTGGGATTTTTTTGTGTGTATGTGGAAAAGTCTTTACTGATTCAAATTTCCTTAGAAGAACTGTATAAGAGAAATATTTGTTTTCTATTTCTTCTCTAGTCAATTTTAGTATGATACATTTTTTCTTAGTAATTGTTTATTTGTCTAAAATGTTAAATGTATTGGCACAATTTGTTTCTAATATTTTTTGTTAACTTTTTAAAACATCTAGTAATGTCTCCCTCTTTATTCCTGATAGTAATAATTTCTGAATTCTCTCTCTCTCTCTCTCTCTCTCTCACACACACACACACACACACACACATTCACATTCACATTCAGTAGTACTAGAATTTTGACTGTTTAAACTTTTTGAAGAACCATTTTTTGGTTAAGTTGATCCTCTTTATTGTATGTTTTCTATTTAATTAATCTCTGTTTTTACTTTTATTATTTTTGTCCTTCTCCCTTTTTTGAGTGTATTTTGCTGGATTATGTCTAACGTCTTGTAAGAGACACTTAGGTCATTACATTTTAGCTCCTATTTTGTTAGTATACACACGGTTATAAATTTTCTTCTAAGAACAAGTTTAATTACATTCTACAAGACTTAGAAGTGACCCATGGGTTGGTATGAAGTATATTTCTTAATTTATAAGCATGGGAATGTTTTAGATATACTTTTTAAAAAATGACATCTAGTTCAATCGTGTCTGATCAGAAAATATTAGAAAAATACACTTTTTATTATTTCTATAGTCCTTTGAGATATGATGAAATTTGTTTATGGCTCCATATATGATCAATTTTAGAAAATGGTTCATTTGTGCTTAAAAAGACTGTATTCAATAGTATTTG
>NW_023270807.1:82701563-82816910 GCF_011800145.1 Mirounga leonina | reverse complement strand
GAAAATGGTTCATTTGTGCTTAAAAAGACTGTATTCAATAGTATTTGAATTTGTCCCTTAGGTCACTTTTACTAATTATATTTTTCAAATCTTATACTTACTTGTTTCTTTTATCAATTATCAAGAAGTGTATTAAAATCATGCACTATAATTATTGATTTTTCTTTTTATTTCATTTAATTATTGTTTTGAAAAATGGAGTCTGAAGTTCTATTATTAGTTGAAGACAATTACAAAATTGTTATATTGTCCTGGCAAGTGAAACTTATTAATAAGTATGAAGTAATCATTTTTTCTCTAATAATGCATTTTGCTTTAAAATTTGTACTTCCATTGTATTTCTTTTTTTATCTCTTCATTTTCAAACTTTCATATACATATATCTGAGTTATGTTCATTATAAAATCATGCAGTTGTATTTTTTATTTTTCTGACAATCTTTGTCCTTTAATTCATTTAGTCTAGTTTTGTTTAATATAATTACTGCTGGTATACCTAATGTAAATTTAACATCTTATTTTGTACTTCCTACTTGTCCCGCCTATTCTGTTTACTTTTTCTTTTTCCTTGTTTGCCTTGGGGTGATTGTGTGAGAGTGTGTGTGTCTAAATCACTGTGCATTCTTTTTAATTACTTCTTTTGAATTTATTCACTCTCTTCCTCTTCCTTTGGTGGTTGCCTGAGAAATTTTAAACTGTGTATTTGAAATCAACAAAAAAAGTAATGATTACTTTTACTTTCCTTTCAGACAATCCACAATCTTTAGAACATTTTAACTTCACTTTACCCCATCCTGATTCATGTATTTTAGTTGTCTTTTTTTTACTTTTATCTTTTAAAAAGTCCACTATTATTATCATCATTATTATTTTACATTGTCAATGCTCATATAGACTTACATATTTACCTTTCTCTACATTCTTCATTCTTTTCAGTACCTAGGCCTATTTTCCTTCTGCCTGAAGTGTACCCTTCAGAATTTTCTTTTTTTTTTTTTTTTTAAGATTTTATTTATTTATTTGAGAGAGAGAGAATGAGAGACAGAGAGCACGAGAGGGAAGAGGGCAGAGGGAGAAGCAGACCCCCTGCTGAGCAGGGAGCCCGATGCGGGACTCGATCCCGGGACTCCAGGATCATGACCTGAGCCGAAGGTAGTCGCTTAACCAACTGAGCCACCCAGGCGCCCCCTTCAGAATTTTCTTAAGCAAATGTCTACTGGTAGCAAATTTGCCTAGCATTGGTCTGAAAATGACTCTATTTTGCCTTTGTTCTTAAAATATATTTTCACCGGGCTTAGGTTGAAAATCACTTTCAGCGTATTGAAAATATAATTTCATATATTTTACCTTCTATTATTACTGTAGGAAAATCAGTCTACTATTTCTCTTTTGAGGGTAACCTAACTGTATTGGGTTGAATGGTGGCTCTCCAAATCTGTCTATCCCGAACCTCAGAATGTGACCTTATTTGGAAGTATGGTCTTTGCAGACGTAATAAGTTCAGAATCTCAAGACAAATCATCCTGGATTTAGGGTAGACCCTAAATTGAATGACTTTTGTCCTTAGAAAAAGAGGAGAGAACACATGAAGACACAGACAGGAGGATGTCATGTGAAGTAGGAGGCAAAGATTGGAGTGATGCAGCTGCAAGCCAAGGAATGCCAAGGACTGCCAGCAGCCACCAGAAGCCAGGAGAGAGGTAGGGAACAGATTCTCCAGTGGTGCTCCCAGGAGGAATTAATCCTGCCAACACATTGATTTCAGACTTCTGGTCTCCAGAATATGAGAGGTTAAATTTCTATTGTTTCTATTGTTTTAAGCCACCCAAACTAGTATGTGTTAATTTTTCTGATTGCTTTAAGAATTGTTTTTCCTTGTTTTTTGGTGCTCTACAGCTTCACCAGGATATATCTAACTATGGGCTTCTTTTAATTTATCCCACTTGGAATTCACTGGGTTCCTTGAACATTCAGGATTCCCATTTTTTATTTGATTTTGGCCTGGAAGTTCTTTACCCTTTTATTGTCTTTTCAGTGTTTTAAAGACATTTTTAAAAATAATTTTTTCCAGAAGTTTAGACTGTTTTTAGTAGGAGAGTTGTATAATTAGCCCAGTTTGGCTTTTTACCGGGAAAAGATGTATGCCAGAGTAATCTTCTAATAACCAAATCAGATCATGTCAATATTCTGCTTATTATTCTCTAATGGCTATTTATTATCCTTAGGATCAAGTCCCAAATCTCATATCTGACTCTGATGATCATGGGTATGTCCAGCTCTTTGTTCTCCTAGAACATTCTCTCTCCACGATGTTGCTGAGATTGTTCCCACTGTAGGGAGTAGTTTCTCTCTTCTCTGGTATTAATTTCCCAGCTAAATCTTTGTCATATTTCATTTTTTAGTATTAGGATTCCAGGAGATGCAAAAGGCTTTATCAAAGGAATTAAGAATAACTGGTGGGGTTACTATTTCAGGGCAGAAAAGTTTTATCTGTATCTCTCACATCATACTATGCAAATATAATTATTTCTACCTCATTCAGTGAAGTTCTTTTTAATATATATTTATTGAGAACCTCTATATAACAAGCACTGTGCAGGAATTGGGGGTTCAAAAATGAATATGACATCCTTTCACCTCAAGGACTTCACAATTTGGTGGGGAAACAGATAATAAGAAAGTGATTTTAATATTTTTGTTAGATAAAGGTCTGAAGAGAGAGTTATGGATACCCAGAACAAGGGAACTTAGTCAAGCCTGAGATTTCAGGGAAGGCTTTCTCAATATCTTTCCACCTGGTTTTGTGCGGCTCAGTGTCCCTACAATCTAGAGAAGAGTTTGCTCTGATTAAACAGCATAGCAGGAAAGGTAATTTTAGAACTAAAGATGGCTTTCTCCTTTGGCAAGACCATGATCATTTAGACAAGAGCTTTCTTTTTACACACAGTAACTAATGAGTTGTCCATTCTGTCTCAAAAGAGCAACTTGTAAAATAATGATATTAAGTCTATTGACTGGGAGTGGACTTTGATAAAGTTATAAAGCAAAGCCCCCTTCATCTATCTCAGGAAAGAACACTCTCTTGACAAAAAAAAGCAGTAATCTTCAAATTGGGGTTGTGTACACCAGGGAGCACCTGGAAACTTTCCAAGGCCTATATAAAATCCTGTGATTTTAAGGAAATCAATTTCCAGATCTTCAACTTTATACATATGTTATGTATAACTGCTAAAATGTTTTTAAAACTTAAAACTGCTAAAATGTTTTTCTGTGCTTTCCCATTTTCCAGGCTCCTTTTATAATCTCCCATGACCCACCTATCCTGAACTGAATTGTACTGTATTATATTTTCCTTGGTTTAAAAAAAACTTCAACCATAAAAAAGAAAGAGGACAATTTCAAATATTGGTGGTGGTGTTGAGAAGGTGAATAATTCAAATGATTGGTTAGCAAATCCTAAATGAGAGGTTCCCTTTTAGTTTTTTTAAAATCAGAATTCAATGAGAATCTGAGTTCTTAACCAATAGATCATTATAAACTATTTTTTGATGATAGATCACTATGGATTTTTGTTATGTAACTCAAAAGGAGTTCAAAGAATTGAATAACAGGGCCATAACAAAATCTTTTCCAGTTCCATCTACTTATTCAGGCAAACTGTGTTTCTCAGTGCTTACATCTATAACAGTGAAAACTGGAAATATATTTTTTATTTTAATAATAAGTAATATTCATACATAGATACAGTCTCATTTATCTCATTAAAAGATGTATTTGCAAAACTTTATGTTTAATGCATATTTATCAAGGTTTATAATAAATGCTGTTTGAATCAATTGTACACTAAAAATCATAAGGATAACTCAATCCAGGTGGAATTTTTAACAAAGCCTCTGGTCATAGAATTTTAAAATTTAATTTATAGACATAAAGTGTTAGAGAATAAGACAAGACTTTCAAGCATAAATATGCATCATAAATATATATATATTAAGATTCTCAAGAATTAGAAATATGTTTTGAAAGAGAAAAAAGAAAGATTTAAAATGTCTTACATTTTAGGGGTGCCTGACTGGCTCAGTCAGTAGAGCATGTGACTCTTTTGTTTTAAGAACTGAATGATTTTGTTTGTTTGTTTATTTATTTATTTATTTATTTATTTATTGTTTCAAGTTTTTATTTAAATTCCAGTTGATTAACATATAGTGTAAAATTTGTTTCGGGAGTAGAATTTTGTGACTCATCACTTACATACAACACCCAGTGCTCATCACAAGGGCCCTCCTTAATACCCATCCCCCATTTAGCCCATCCCCCACCTACTCTCTTTCCAGCAACCCTCAGTTTGTTCCCTATAGTTAAGTGTGTTTTATGGTTTCCCTCTCTCTCTTTTTTCCCCTATGTTCATCTGTTTTATTTCTTAAATTCCACTTATAAGTGAAATCATATGGTATTTGTCTTTCTCTGCCTGACTTAGTTTGTTTAGCATAATACACTCTAGCTACAACCCTGTTGTTGCAAATGGTAGTATTTCATTCTTTTTTATGGCTGAGTAATATTCTGTTATATATATATATTTGTTATAAATATAAACATAAAATATTCTGTTATATATGTATATACATATATATAGTATATATAAATTCCACTTTATATATATATGTAAATATATATACATTATATATATATATAAATACACACACACACACACACACACACCCCACATCTTCCTTATCCATTCATCAGTAGATGAACATTTGGGCTCTTTCCATAATTTGGCTATTGCTGATAATGCTGCTATAAACATCAGGGTGTATGTGTCCCTTCAAGTCAGTGTTTTTGTATCCTTTGGGTAAATACCTGGTAGTGCAATTGTTGAATTGTAGGGTAGTCCTATTTTTAACTTTTTGAGGAACCTCCATACTGTTTTTCAGAGTGGCGAGCATGTGACTCTTGATTGCCGGGTTGTGAGTTTGAACCCCATGTCTGGTGTGGAGTCTACTTTAAAAAAAAAAAGAAAGAAAGAAAGTAATTTAAGAAAAATAAAATAAAATGTCTTATATTTTAAGAAAGAGCTTGTTTATATTTTTTTACATTTATATAGGTAGATGAAATTGCTTTGATAAAAAATTATATTGAATAAAATTAAAAGAGCAAAGTAACTTTTATTTTAAAATGCCAGTGTTCTCAATATATGGATAGTCTTTGCATTTTTAAAAAAACTTATAATATCCAATATAATAAAACAATTTTAAAATATTTGAAAGGATAATGTACAGTATGGTGATTATAGTTAATAATACTGTATTGTATATTTTAAAGTTACTAGGAGGGTAGATCTCAGAAGTTCTCATCACAAAGAAAAGAATTATAACTACGTATGGCAATGGATGTTACCTAGACTTATTGTGGTGATCATTTCATCATATATACAAATATCAAATCATTATGCACTATACATGAAACTAATAAAATGCTGTATGTCTATTATATCTCAATTTTAAAAAATGAAATAAAAACACAAATAGAATGAAAATTTTTAAAAAGACAGGAGAAAACGTTTGAGAGTGATCAATATGCTCAGTCTCTTTTTTATTTGTTGGTTTGGTTTTTTTATTAAGCTTTTATTTTAACTCCACTATGGTTAACATAATATGCGCAGTTTCTTGAGAGTGTTGCTGAATCTCATGAAGAAAGTACAGAACAGTTTAGTTCTTGAAGTCACATGATGAATCTTACATGGATTCACACTACATCAGCTCAAAGATGCCTACTCATTGTGCACAGTAGGACCTGGTTATGACATGGTATTTTCAGATTAGTTTGTCAACTGCAATCCAAAAGTGTTAAATGTAGAATTTTTTTTTATTTCATTAAAAAATAGTTTAAATTCAACTATACCATAGTCCCACCCTTATCTATGGGGGAGAGGTTTCAAGACCCCCAGTGGATGCCTGAAACCACAGATAGTACTGAACTCTCTATATAGTATGTTTATTCTCATACATATACCTATCTATGATAAAGCTAATTTGTAAAGTAGGCACAGTAAGAGATTAACAGTAATAACTAATAATAAAATAGAACAATCACAACAATATACTGTAATATAAGTTATGTGAATGTGGTTTCTCTCACTGTCTCTCTCGAAATACCGTGGTGGACAGTCCTCACCCTTCTTTTGATGACGCGAGATGATAAAATGCCCACGTGAGGACCTGGAGGGAGATGAATGACATAGATACAGTGAGGTAGTGTTGGGCATCTATTGACCTTCCCGCGGTTCATCAGAATGATGTAGGCATTGTGATACAGCATTAGGCTGCTACTGACCTTCTGACGATTCGTCAGATGGGAGATCATCTGGTCCTGGACAGCGGTTGACGGGGTGACTGAATCCGCTGGAAGCAAACTGTAGATAAGGGGTGGAGGAACTACCATAACTCTACAGGATAAATTGTTGGATTTGGCTTCTGATGAAACACAAATTCTGAATATACTGCATCATTTGCTTCATTTTTGATTGAAGTTATAAATAAATATCCTGAAATTGCCTCTATCTCTTCTTCCATTCCCATCCACACAGGTCTGTGAGAACTTGGGACTCGACTCTGAGTGTTATTAAAACAGAAGTAGGTTAGATGAGCTAACAAATAAGGAGCAAGCTTATTTGTTATATTAGAAACTGTGTGCAGTCTAAAGTATGTATATAAGTGTTTAATTTGGGAAATTGCTTTTCATTCATCTTTGTTAATTTACAAGTATGAAATGATAAAAAAAATCAGGAGTAAAATAGTGATTTTCCATATTAGCCATTGATATGCATGTTTTCACTGAGCAATGTGGCTAGTTTTTGTAATTTTTAAAAATATTCCATTTGTTTTAATGATATTAATTAAAATGTAATTTTATATTTATTGAATCTATTAATAAAAGTTGGAATTCTATTTTGTCTGACTTTTTAAATTTGTTAATTTCATTACATTTTCTAATAACTCATTTTTATTGTATTTTCTAAAAATATAATTCTGTGACTGGGGAAAAACACACCCAAAAATTAGTCCTTAGCCACAAATGAATGGATAATCACTGGATTAAGAGGTCTTTCTGAGTCTCAGTTTCCTCTTCTATAAAATAAGAATGTCAATACTTTAGGGGTACCTGGGTGGCTCAGCCATTTAAGCATCCGACTCTTGGTTTCGCCTCGGGTCATGATCTTAGGGTCGTGAGATTGAGCCCCACATCAGGCTCCATGCTCAGCACAGAGTCTGCTTGTCTCTCTCCCTCCGCCTTTGCTCAACCCCTTCTGCTGCTACCCGCACCCCCCCACTCACATGTGCTCTCTCTTTCTAAAATAAATAAATAAAATCTTTAAAAAAAAAGGAATGTCAAAACTTTAGAAAGATATTTTATGATTAAATAAAACCATGAGTAAAACAGTCCTAGACTATAAGTCATTCAATAAATGAGAGCTCTTATTGCATATACATTTAGACTATTTTAATAAAGATATCTATCCACTCTGATGCAACGTACTATTTTATATTCTTTATATGTATTAGCTCATTCAATCCCCCACAAGGCCTATGAGATGAAAAATATTATCAGCTCCATTTTATAGGTGAAGAAACTGAAGCCCAAAAATCATTGTAATAGTTGGTTTTCAGTAGGTAATGCTCTGATTAAAAAAACCAAACAAAAAATAAACTAACCTCAAAATTCCAGTAGCTTATAACAATGCATACTAATTTTTTACACAAATTGTATTTTGGTACTTCTATGTCATTTTCTTTAGCTCTTCTTTACGACTCTTCTCAATCTAGACCCTAGGCTGAAGAAGTAGCCAAGTCTTAGTAGGTACACACCATTTTCTTGGTAGAGGGAAAGAGCAAGAAAGATGATGGGAACATATAACAATTCTTAAAGCTGGCTGCTTGCTAGGTATGGTATACATTGTGTACCTCACATACCACATTGTATCCTCACATACCACTGGCCAGAGCACACACATGGTCATGCCTAAGAGCAATAGGATAAGAAACATATCATCCTCTCATAAGAAGAGAAAATTATTATTTGAGAAGAATAATGCAATCTACCATAGTTATACAACTTGTCAGTAGTTTCAAACATGGCAGTCTAGCACCAGAGTCTGCCTTCTTCACCGTAACATCCTATTTTCCCCATTTCCAAGATGGTTGAATCAAATGGTGAAAGGAAAATCCCAATAGTACTCCTCTTCTACATGCAACATGGTATAAAAACTGATAACTATATAGAATTCCTGAAACCAAACAAGAGGCCCTAGGACAGGTTCAAGGTCACTCAGGGCTATAGTGTTTCATCATCAATGTATCTTCAACCACAGGGAGAGGACTTACTTGGAGAGCATAGATGAGATAAATAATAAATGTCCATGTACCAGTTCTACATTAAGGAAAAATGTTAGATGTAAGGCTAAATGTCTGCTATTCTCATTCTCTTAAAAAAAAAAATTGTTCTCACTTAATTTTTCACCAAGAACATTTGTTACTCTTTGCACCATTATGCTTATGTTTCCAGTGGCGATATTATTAACAATACATAGAAGATACTGTATTAACTATATATATATTTCACTGTCTAGCATAATATGCATATATGATAGTGTATTTATAATTTTCTCTTTTGTATAATTCTATGTGTAGATTGTTTGCCACCTAGTGGCAGTTGTTTTCAACTCAAACATTAATATTCATGACCAATTTTAATTAGTTTGATATTTTTTTTTTAAGGAAAGATTCCAAAGTCATAAAATGTTTAAAAGTGTTGACAATCACATTATTCTGCTCTAGCAAACTTAAAAAAAATACCTTGCAAATTTGGTTCATATTTAATCCTTGACAATGACAGATGAGGCAGTATATTCAGAAGTCATTTCCTGTTACGAGAAGAATGTAGAGAATGATAAAACGAACATTTCAATTTTTAGCAAATAATACGAGGATGTGCTTTGGATGTGGTGGCTTTCCGTTTTTCACTCAATATTGCTTAGCAAAATATACACACACAGTTGCAACATTCATTGATTTATCATATGCACATTTTGGCCTGTGTGACTCGAAGAATTTCATGGTTGTTCCTATTTGACTATTTAATACAGTCAAAAATCTCATAAAGTCCTGGGCAGCAGGGTTGGAATAATTCTCACAAAATTGCAAATAAAGGTGAGGTATTAATTAGACTTGCAAAAATTAGAATCTGGCCAATGAAAAATTTTGGCAAGAATGTGGTATCAGAGGCGCCTGGCTGGCTCAGTCAGAAGTGCATGTGACTCTAGATCTCTGGGCCATTAGTTAGGGCCCCATGTTGGGGGGAGAGATTACTAAAAAAATAAATAAGTAAAAACTTAAATAAAAGAGAATGTGATATCATATAAAGTTTCACGCATTATTGGTAGGAATGTAGATGAGTGCAGTCATTCAGGCCCCAGCAATATGACAACACTTAAGAATATGCTTATCCTATGACCCAGTATATAGCTCCTCCTTGGTATACACTCCAACATCTCACACGGGCCCTTAAGGGACATACAAGAAGATGATCATCATAGTCCTGTTTGCAGAGGTAGGAAGCTGGAAGATTTCAAGATATCTATCACTGGGCAAGTGAATAGAGCAAAATGAATGAATTTTCCCCGTGAACTACTATGCAGCAGTTAAAAATAACAGCTATGTGTATTCAGCAACATAGCGAATCTTAAAAACATAGTGCACAGTGGAAAAGTTAAAACAGAAAGAAATTATGCAACATGCACCAATTTGTAAGTTAAAATACTGAATATAGGGGCGCCTGGGTGGCTTAGTCGGTTAAGCGTCTGCCTTTGGCTCAGGTCATGATCCCAGGGTGCCGGGATCAAGCCCCGCATCAGGCTCCCTGCTCCATGGGAAGCCTGCTTCTCCCTCTCCCACTCCCCCAGCTTGTGTTCCCTCTCTCCCTGTCTCTCTCTCTATGTTAAAATAAATAAATAAAATCTTTAAAAAAAATAAAATACTGAATATAAAACAATCCACATTTTACACAAATGTAAAATCCCCCAAATTTGTATTTAATGTATTTAAATTCATCAGAATGGTTGGATGAGGGAGATGGAATTGGGGGATGGATATAAAAACGAACAAGTGAAGGAACAAATTAATAACCAACTCCACGAGAAAGGGCCTTGTAAGGACCCATGATGATGATGTCCTTTAAACTGAGGACTCACTGCTGATGAAGGTCAGCTCAGTCTCTGAACACGAGGCCCAAATAATAATGATGATTGTGCCAAATTTAAGAATCGAATGTAAAAGTGATTTTTAAAAAAAGCAAAAATTTCTCTCCTAAGCAAAGGAAATATTTCTCCCAGCGAGAGGAGATAACTTATTTTAGCTGGATGAGTTTTGTTTGGAGCTCATTGTAAATGCCCTGAAGTTATTTATATTTCAGGTTCACTGGGCATTGAGATTTTGAATATAGTTATTAAATGGACAAAGTTTTGAGCTTAAGTGTAACAGTCTGATACAAATACTTGGTGGGGTGTAAGTGGGAAGAGAATAAAAGAGAACAATGGTAAAAATAGAGATATTTAAGGAGAGAAGTAGTTTAGATCAGCATTTCTCAAATTTGAGAAGTTCCTTCTCCCATGGAACACCAGTGCTGGGCTTGCTCCCTAGAAAAAGATGGTGCTGTCAAAACCCATCTACTCTTTACTTTGCAGACACAGGAAACACAAACACATTATAGCCTCAGAGATTTCCTGCGCTAAGCAAATGAACCTGTTGACTTCACCTGACTTAGTGTTTTTCTGACTTACTTGACTAGGGCCATTTTGTATCTGTAAAAGAAAGCCATTAGCATCTGCCAAGCTTGCCTTCCACAACCATTTGGGAAAACACCAGTTCAGGTGACTCCCTACCACCATTACTCTATTTTAATCTGTATTTTCTATCTCACCAGAGTCTTTGTAATGCCTGTAACCTATACCGATTTCTTTAAAAATACCCATACACAATGGTAAAAGTAGTACATGCTTATTAAAGAATTTTAAACCATAGAGAAGTAGATTTTATTTCAAAAATGAAATCCTCTCATGTATCCTGAACTGTACCTCACTTTTTCCATTCAGTAATAGATCTTAGACCCCTCCCCCTCATCAGTATATTCACATTACATATCTTGTGTTTTTTAAAAAGCCACGGAGTATTCCAGAGTAGGGATATACATCAGGCCTGAGAGCAGGTTTTTGTACTAGGATGGGGGAACAGGGCAAACCCAGCCCACGAAGCTAGCTTATTAGGACCAAAGCTGTACCAGGCTAAGAGACATGTGGATGTGGCCAGTGTGAGGGAGTCAAGAGGCAGTTTAAAACACAAGTGGGGTAGAAAAGGAAAGAAAATGAGAAGCCATGGATATTAGGAAAAGATCAGGGAGGAAAATCACATGTGTGTGGAAGCAAAACAATATTAAATACAATTTTGACCATTTGCCATATGCCAGACACTAGGCTAAATGCTTTACATATATTTTTTCTTTAATTTTCACCACACACACACACACACACACACAAATCCTGTGAGATAAGTATTAATATCTCCATTACAGCGATGCAAAAGGCAAAGATTAGACAATTCAAGCAAACCAGCAGAAGCCACAACTCTAGCAAATGGCAGGCAGAGTTGACTGTCCCCTCCATCTGACTGGAACAACAGGTTCCCCCGCTGATCACCACGTAGCTCAGGGCCCAGGCACACATGAGGTGAAAAAGGCTATGTGATAATTCTTACTTGGGGGGTCTGGCTACATGACTTGGGATAAGCTATTCTTGCATGTTGACAGATATTTTCAGTAGCATGGCGACGGGGGGGGGGGGACGTCAATATCAAGATGGGAAAAATGCCTCCATGCCCTGGTTTTTCTCCCCGAAGTTGAGGCTTGTTTTCTAATCTCTGTCCTGCTAAAGCCCACCAAAGGAAGCCACAAAACCATGTGGCCTGAAACCCTTTTAAAACTTACATTCTTCTAGTATCTTCTCTATACTTCCTGAACAGCCTTCTCATCCTTTCTCAAGAAATGATCACTGACCCTGTCCACTGATACCATCTTCAGAAAGGACTTTCTGTTCTTCACTTTCCCACCATTGCAGTTCCCTCTGTGGCACCATCACCCCACCCCAAACGTGTTTCATCTCATTAAACTGTGAGTGCCTGGAGCAGAAGGTGACTTCATGTCTGCATGGGTGGTGCTTCACCTTGCCCTGCCTGGCACAGCGACTGGCATGGGAAAGGAGCTCAGAGATGTTTGTTGAATGGATGCTAAGACATTTGACCACATTCAAGGGGGAAGAGGAGACAGGTGTGTAAGATGTGCTTCCTTGGTTTCCATGGCGATAACATGATTGGGAAGGCAAAATAATGTGAACGGATATAATGCTAAGATGATTCTCCAGGAAAGCAGCTGGAAGATATATAGCTTACTTGACAAAAATCTTAGCTATCAGTAGGTCAGGTATAAAGTAAGAGTCCAACCATATGTATATGTATATAGATATGTGTAAATACATGTGTATATATGTATAACATATAATGCATATACATATAATCCTATATATGTAATATCCATATATAAATACCTATATAAAATATACTTTATACACCTCTAAGAAAGTTAATCATCTGTGTCGAAAAATCCAGCTATTGCTGGCATGTGCAGTTATAATCATTGACATATCATGATTTTATTTTATGAAACACTTCATCATAAATTAGTCCTTTCCATATTGAGGGAGGATTTCCAGAACAAAAAGTTCTCACAATAGAGAGGTTGGTGAGTCACCCCATTTGGGTGACTCATGTTCTTTTGGTTTTATAACCTTTTTAGTAATATGATAATAGCAATACTTAATTTGTATGTGCCTCTACAGACCTCTGAAGATCACATAGGCAGTGTGGAGCAAATAGAAGCTTTAGAATTTTAATTCCAGCTATGCTACTCCTGAGGTGTGTGCATTTGGGCAAGCTCTAAACTTTTACCTTTCTATGTGTAAAGTATCTAACTTAAACAGCTATTTTGCAGATTAAAGGGAGTAATCAAAGAACCTAACTCATATTATGTTCTCAAAAATGTGAGATATGTTTTTATCTTTCTGCCTCTCTTCCTGAGGATGATAAAAACGTCAGGCAGTAGGCACAATAGGTATTAACATTCAATGAAGTTAAACCATAAATTTATATATTTTAGCCTATTTATATGGATTAGCAAAGCGAAGTTAAGTTGCTCACCTAGGTGGTATGTGTAAAAGCAAGACTTGAATTCAAGTTCATTGTCAAGGGTTTGAAGTGCCGTCTCTTCTGACATCCAAGCTTCCCTGTGAGTCGAGGGTAGGAAAGGATGAGAGCAAGAGACATAGAATTGCATATTGTGAGAAATAGCTTCTCACAATATCTTTGTAGGGTCGGTCATTCTGTGTAGATAAAAGTGAGACACAGAGAAGTTGAGTAAACTTGCCCAAGGTTATAACAAAGCTAAAAAGCATGAGTGGACAAAATTGGAAAACTAGTATTTTATACTCCAGAAGTCTGTTGTTTCCTGTTATTGTTGTGACTTGTTTGACTTCCTATGGTTTGTATGCTGTAGTGATTTGCAACAATAAAGGGAAGACATATTGAAGGCCTGTTTGTGCCAACCTCTGAATATTCCAATTCAACCAACATTTACTGAGTCCAAACTGCAAATGGCAGCTCTAAATGTTCCTCCATTCCACTCAATCCTTCCCTTACTCTTCTTGCTGACTACTGAAAATCTACCACTGAAATTAAATCTTTGGATTAATAGTTGGTTCCTTGTTAAAATGCAGAGTTGTGGGGGTTTTTTTCCTATCAGTATCAGTTTTTTTTTTTCCACCATACTAGTAATTTGTGCCTTAAAGTGAAACAGCTTGCCTGATCCTTGCTGCAATTTTATAATGATGAGGAAGGAAATGTCACAGGACAGTAAAAAAATGAAAAAAGAAGGCTGTGTGGACGCACCGTGCAGGTCACAGGACACCCTGACTTGATTCTCTGCTCAACGAGGCTCATTTAGTCCCTTAAAACCATTCAGGAAAGGATGTGGCACACATACGTGGTAGAACATTGTGCAGTTGCTAAAATCCTATCTTTGAAGAAAATTTAATATCGTTAATTAAAAATGGGAACAGAAATTGTATTTATTTCATGATCCTAATTTTGTAACACATGTGCACATGCGTGCTTTTGTGTGAGTTTACACACATGAGTGTGTGTGAATGTATGTGTGTGAGAGAGAAAGAGATAATATTTTGGCCAAGTCTCTGTGTGTACATGTGTGTGCATGCGACATGTGTGTGAGAGAGAAAGACAGAGAGAGAGACAGAGACAGAGAGAGAGACAGAGACAGAGAGAGAGAAACAGTCTCTTGGCTGAGTCAGAGGCAAGATGATGTGAGCCTGGCTGGTAGCATTCAACCTACCACTCCCCGCCCCCCCCCCTCCCCCACAGAGGTCTTTTGTGAGCTTGGGGCAAACCAACCTTCTGCCTCTCAAAATCTTCCAGGAGCTATTGCTGCTGTCTCTTTTATTTCCTGACAAAATAGAAATAGAAGCGCTTCAAAGTGCACAGGGGTTGAAAATAAAAGGGCCCTTAGATCATCTACTTCCCATCCATATCACAGGAGTAAACTCAACATTTCTCTCTGTGGTTTCCAGAAATGCTGCGTTCTTGTGCGAACATGTAACCCACCCCCATCATTTTTTTTAGATATATGGAATTATACTGTTCTGTGTCATTTCACTTTCTACTTTATGTACTTTAAACAACTTTCCATATCAGTATTTATTTTATTTCAAAAAAATGATATAATGCTCTCTACTCTCTAAGGGCCAAGCCCTCCTCCAAGCACTTTGCAAACATTGCATTGTTTAAACCTCATTACAACCTATGAGATGGGGATTGTTCTTGTGTCTACTTTGCAGATAAGCAAAGTGAGTCATACAGAGATCACAATACTTGCTATAGAAAATCCCAGGTCTAAGTGGTGGAGCCAGAATTCAAACCCAGGTATGGTTCCAGAGTCTGCACTAAGGTTCTGGAAGCTACTCCTGATCACTAAGCTAAGCTGCTGCTTGGTATGAATAGTGTATATAAATCTTGGTGTATAGATAGATAGATGATAGATAGATAGATGGATAGATAGATGGGTAGATAGATAGATAGATAGATAGATAGATAGATCTCATCCTTCTTAACAATTGAGCAATATTTCATTGTATGAATGAACACAATCTATAAATCTAATCTCCTACATATAACTAGTTAGGTTGTTTTCAGATTTTTATTATACAAATTGTTACAAAAATAATTTATCATCTATCTCTGTGTAAATCTGCAATATAGTCTCAGCATAAGTGCTTAGCAGTGATGTTGCAAGATCAAAAGGTAAATCCTTTAAATATTTAATAAGCAATGCCAAATTATTTCACAAAAGTTTGCACCAATGTTTCTCTTGGTAACAGTTTATGAGAATGCTTATTTCCCTTACACCCTTTTGCTTACCAATTTATCAATAGGGGAGGGAGGAAGCTGAGCTTGGTTTCTCACTATTTTAAAAATCAAAGTGAGACTGGGCATATTTTTATATGCTTATTGAACAGTAGTATTTTCTAAAAACTACCTTTTATGCCTTTTATCCTTTACCAATTTTTCTAGTGAGGTTTTTTTTTTTTTCTTATTGATTACCAAGTGCTTTTTGTGTTTTAAGGTTATTAACCCTTGTCTGTCGTATGAAGTGAATATATACTTCCCCAGACTGGAAGAAGTCAGTGTCAGCTAAGTGAGCATTATAGAATCAGTGGTCCGGAAACTTCTAGCAACTGGGCATCAATATGAGCAGTAATACATAATGAGGGAGTAAGTCATGGTAACCTTAGAGTATAGAACAAAGCTGACGGCAGGGACTCTGAGTATGTGCAATAACGCATCATGCTGAATCTTCCTAGAGGGACCATGTCATGAGGTTCATCTCGGGAAAAACTGAGCTTTCAACTAATCAAGTGCATCGAAGGAGGCTCAGTACACTGAACTTAGAAGGATTTTCTTTTTTTTTTTTAAGTAGGCTTCACACCCACCATGGAGCTCAGTGCAGGGCTTGAATGCAAATCTCTTCTTCTCTAAAAAGTGGGGGCAAGGAGGATTGATTTTTTCAAGAATTGTTTTGTTTATCTTGTTGATATAAATCCAAGAAAAACTGCAACTTCCGAACCCTGAGATCCAGGCCTGAGCTGAAATCAAGAGTTCGATGCTTAACTGACTGCATCATCCAAATGCCCCTGAACTTAGAAAGATTTTGAATAAAAATGACACTTGTTCTCAGTGACAACACAGAGCAGTGGTGAGGCACACGCTTCCAGGTTAGTCTGCCTGGACCCAAACTGGAATGTTAACATAACTAACTCTGAGCCAATTATATCGTCTCTCTGTGTCTCAGTTTCTTCACTCATGGTTGGTGGGAGGAGGGTAGTACCTGCCCCCGAGATGTGAGGATGACGTGATGTTGTATGTGAACTGCCTAGGTCGAGAGCGTGCCCAGAGTGAGTGCTCATCTGCTGCATAGCCTGTGTGGAGACCAAATACTGAAGAGAACTACACCAAAATGTTAGCAGCAGATGTCTCTAGCAGGTGACATGGTGGGAATTTTATTTTCGTTTTTAACTTGTCTGCATTTTCACTGACGAATGTGTACGTTTGCCATCTGCATAAAATATTACTTTTAATAACCCATTCCCTCCTTGTTTATAAACTTCAGCCAACTGGGATTCCTCTCATGTTCCTCAGATCTATCAATCATATCTAGCTAGCTAGCTATCCAGCCATGACCTTTTTCCTCAAAGAATTTAAAGCAGCATACAGCAAATATTTAGAGGAAATTAGGAATTATAAATACTAAAGTAAAAACGGGTCCAGGAGATGAAAAAAAGAACATGATGTGAAAACACATGTAAGCATGTCCTAAAATCCAACAGAGCTGTTACATTTTGAGAACAACTTTGGCTCTGAGCTTCCAGGAAGACAAAGCAAAAAAAGAAATAAAGATCTCATTTTCTTTAGAGGGGAAAAAAAAGGTGCCCGAGGGAGAATAGCTCTCCCCATGTGAAGAGGCAGTAGGAGGGAAGACCAGCAATACTTTCAGAAATGGCGTTTCATACTAGTATTTCTTGACTCTCAGTGAAAAGAAAGGTAATAATGTGGGTCAGTAAAATAACATGGCCCAAGCACCTGGTTTTAGGATGGCCAGACATGATTAAGAATTAGAATATATAATGAAATGGAGACATCACTCGTTCTTCAGACAAACCCCTTTATTGCGGGAAGTTCAGAAACGCTTTACTATAAAAAATTGGGATTGAAAGTTAATTTATGGCTTTCAGTCACTTTGCATATTTAGAAAACACTTCAAATTGATGAGGTGCTATCCTCATCAGACTGTTTGATGTTAAAATTTAGTTATTGCTCTGATTTCCCTTACATTATGTGTTTTCAATCTGAAATTTAAAATAATCCCCAAGTTTAATTAGGTATGTTAAAAAGGGAGCTAAAATACACAAAGTCACCCCTTTTTACATTTGGATTGAAGTAAATAACCATAAATTGCAACCAGTTCAATAACTCATCTTAAAAAATGAGCATCACAATATTTTGAAGAAAAAAATCTCTTCTTCTCTAAAAAGTGGGGGCAAGGAGGATTGATTTTTTTCAAGAATTGTTTTGTTTATCTTGTTGCTATAAATCCAAGAAAAACCGCAACTTCCTAAAATATCACAAATTTGGGATAATGATTGATTTATCTTTGTGTCTCTGGTATGATAGATAGATGATAGATAGATAGATTTCTTTTGCATCTATTTTATTACTTGTCACCCTTTCATGAACTGAAATAATGGAGCTTTTTAATATGCTTTAACATATTTCCTCTTGATATGGAAGACACTTCCATCATCAAAATACTAGAGACTGTGCGAGGCGATATCTGAGTTTATGTTGATCGCTTATTTAATTTTGATTTTATCACGTGAGAACTAAAGTAACTGAATATGTGGTATTAAATTTTGGATACTAATAAAAATTCTTCTTACAGTAATAAAAATTCTCTTTACACGAAAGCCTTGCTTGTTAGTCCAGTTGACCTCTGGGACAGCTGAAGGACCTCTCCAGGGTAAATCACGTTGTAATGAGGTTTATCTGCCCCTCTAATAACTAAGCTCCCTTAGAGGAGGACCAAATGGAGACACACAATGATACATTTCAACATCGTAGTAGATTGCCTCATCTGAATTTTTATTCAACAGAATGACTGATGTGACTCAAAATAACTTTGAAAAACCAAGGTACAAATTTGAGGCTCTCATGACATTTGCAGCATATTTTAGGAGCTAACTGAATATAATTAAATCATCAATACAAACAGCTCTTTTCGTGTTTTTTCTGAAAGCAGGCCCCAAACGAGAAGATAAAGAGGAAATGAAGGCCTCTCTAAGTAGAAAAAAAGTTATTCAGAAAATGAAGGAGATCGAGCCGTGAGACGTGAACCCAAATCATTACTGCTAGAAAGACACTGAGCTGCACTGGGGCTCAAATAGACGCGATAAAAAGATTAATCTCCAAAGGATTCCTAAACCAGGGGAATGGAAGGTCTTATGTGATAAATTTCTGCCCCATTATGATGAGAATGTATTATTGGCAGCCGACAGGTAATGCTGCTTACCATAGGTCAGGCAAGAACTCTATCATTGGATTCTCACGTGAACTGTCACGAGTAGGTGCTACTATTATGCATGTTTTACAGACAAGGACACTGACACACAGAGAGGTTAAGCAAATTTCCTGGTTATGTGGTTGTTAAGTGGTACGCAGCCAGGATTTGAACCTATAATCAGGCTTCATAGTCAAATACCTTAAGCCCCACAGAGGCTAAGCTGGCTCATATCTACATTCATTAGTGGTCTTTGCTTATTATAAATATAAGTTACTACATGACAGTGAAGGAACTGTAGACCAGAAAGGGCAAGGGAATTATCCCAAGGCTTTGGATTAGTTAATAGCCAAGCCAAGAATCCTGGTGTCCCTGTCCAGTGTGCTCCTCAAGACGGTGCTGCCTCCCAGTGATATGATGGATGAAAAAAGCCAGAAAATAAATTTAGAAAGATAATCGGTGGCAAAATGACTACAGAATAATTAAACATGACCACATTGATTTAATCATTTCAATTGACATTGCCTGTGTGAGTGCTTCCGCCCTGCCACAGTGCCCCCCACCCGCTGTCTTCTCTCCAGCAGGGCATTTTAAAAAGTCTTAAGATACTGACCTAAGTTTCTTAGACACATATAATTCTGCCATAGTTCCGAGTTATGGCCATGGAGAGGACACAGTTTTAGCTCACTTGTGAATGATGTTATTAGAAGCATGCTATTGTTCGGATCATAGATTGAGAAGGTAGGAATCTTCTGAGCTATTCATCTGACATCTTTTTATTAATTTTAAATTAACCTAGAAATTAAACTGAGTTATTTTTATTAGAAAAAAAAATTGGTTTGATAATTATCTGAATAGTCACTAGTCTGTGTTTTATTCTTAGGTCATGTCTTCAGGTGCTTGTATAACCTTCAGAAAGTCCATAAATCTCTCCCAGTCTTAAGATAAAAATTATGAAGCTTAGTTTTATCCTGCTTTCTGCTCCTTAGCACTGCCCAACGGCGCTCCTATGTGTAATGTGTTCTCCTAAGACAAAAAGCATTTGCACAGCAAAGGAAACAGTCGACAAAACCAAAAGACAACCGACAGAATGGGAGAAGATACTTGCAAACGTCTTATCAGATAAAGGGCTAGTATCCAAAACCTATAAAACACTTATCAAACTCAACACCCAAAAAACAAATAATCCATCGATAAATGGGCAGAAGATAGGAACAGATATTTCTCCAAAGAAGACATCCAAATGGCCAATAGACACATGAAAAAATGTTCCAAATCACTCCGCATCAGGAAAATGCAAATCAAAAGCACAATGAGATACCACCTCACACTGGTCAGAATGGTTAAAATTAACAAGTTAGGAAATGACAGATGTTGGTGAGGATGCAGAGAAAGGGGAACCCTCTTACACAGTTGGTGGGAATGTGAACTTGTGCAGCCATTCTGGAAAACAGAATGGAGGTGCCTCAAAAAGTTGAAAATAGAGCTACCCTATGACCCAGTAATTGCACTACTGGGTATTTACCCCACAGATATAAACGTAATAATCCGTAGGGGCACCTGCACCCCAATGTTTATAGCAGCAATGTCCACAATAGCCAAACTATGGAAAGAGCCCAGATGTCCATCAACAGATGAATGGATAGAGCAGATGTGGCATATATATATATGCAATGGAATACTACTCAGCCATCAAAAAATGAAATCTTGCCATTTGCAATGATGTGGATGGAGGTAGAGGATATTATGCTAAGCAAAATAAGCCAATCAGAGAAAGACAATTATCATATGATCTCAGTCATGTGGAACTTAAGAAACAAAACAGAGGATCATAGAAGAAGGAAGGGAAAAATAAAACAAGGCAAAATCAGAGAGGGAGACAAACCATAAGAGACTCTTAATCATAGGAAACAAACTGAGGGTTGCTGGAGGGGAGGGTTGTGTGTGGATGGTGTAACCGGGTGATGGGCATTAAGGAGGGCACATGTTGTAATGAGCACTGGGTGTTATATACAACTGATGAATCACTGAACTCTACCTCTGAAACTAATAACACACTATATGTTAATTAATGGAATTTAAATTTTAAAAAGACAAGATAGTATGAAATAAGCAGAGAAAGCTGACAAAGCATGGTTGCACCCAAGTTTAACTAGACTTTCCCCCCTCCCTCCCAAATTCTAGACCCCAGGTATTGTCCCTGTAAGACCCACTGAGGCACACTTTCAAGAACTGGGTCTGAAGGCTTGAAAAGAGCCTCACCTTGCCTATACTGCTGATTATCAGTTTTATAGTCTTTCTAGAGGAACACTCAATACTCCGCAGATGTCTGGAAAATGTGCAAACTCATGGGCCCAGAAATTCCACTTTTAGTTATCTACCATATGCAAAGATTTATTCATAAACACAAAAGAATCCATATCACAGCATCATTTAAAATAGTACAAGAGCAACCATTCCAACCACATCCGTATATGGTCAATCCAGCAGTAAGGGATTTGTTAAGGGGAATGAGACTTCCATACCGTGTGGTAATTCATAGCCATCTAAACATAGATTAGTTATTGGAACATGGAAATGTCAATAAGAAGTTTACAGAACTTGGGTTCAGGTACAAACTTCAGTTATAAAATAAATAACTCGTGGGGATGTAATGCACATTCGTGATGACTACATGTTAATAGTACTGTATTGTAAATCGGCAAGTTGTTAAGACAGTAGATCTTAAAAGTCCTCATCCAAAGAAAAAATATTTTTCTGTAGCTGTGTGTGTGATGAATGTTAATTAGACTTACTGTAATGATCATTTTGCAGTATATACAAATATCAACTCCTTATGTTGTACACCTGAAACTAATATAATATGTCAATTATATCTTAGTAGAAGAAAAGTTACAAAATATGATCTCTGTTGTTAAAAAAACAACAACAAAAACTATTATATTAAAACTCTGAAATTTAACCAAGATTATATCTGAGGGGTGAAATTTTGTGTCGATTTTATATTCTTCTTTGTGAATTTCCAAATTCCCCTAGTTTTCTAAATGGATTTCTAAATGAATTTGACACATCTCCTTATTTTTTTCCAAGTACTGACTCTGGGTTACCATTACATTTGGCTTCTATGTCGTCTGGATTCCCACCCCAGCCAGGTACTCTTGCCCTTTACACCTGTCCTAGGCAATGTGACCCATCTCTCTCTTTCCTGCTCTCAGTGTGACCTGTTTTGTTTGGATTTGGTTTTGGTTTCTGTTGTTTCATCACTTCTCTGTTGGTAAGGTCAAGGGGAAGTCCTGAGAGAAGTCTTTTTTCTTTTCAGTAGTCCCTGAGCGTCTCACTCATCTCTGTGAGTTAAGTTATTAATAATTTATTCAAAGCAAAACTTTGGAACAACTGAAAAGTAGGAGAAATCTTTCTCAAATTATTTTTACTAACACTATGCATGTCAGGTACATTAAGTCATGGGCCTGACCAGGTCTGTGAATGAACATTTACATAAACAGTGACTAAGAGACTGGTGTGTATAATAGTAAGACTTTCTCCAAAATCTCTTTCTTATATAATAAACGTGTTCCCCCAAATGAGCAGGCATGAAGAAAAAACTGACCTTGCAATTGAAAGGAGAAGGGACAAAAAGCTTCTTGTAAAGCAAGTATTTATCTTTAAATTACCTAATAGGTAAATTTAAATCTCATATGTAGTATTAAACATTTAATGTCTTAGAGAAGGGCACTGTAGAGCTTTCTTGGAGGAAATTTTGTTTATCTGAATAGCTTCAGTTTTGCGTGGGTTCAGTTTCATGCAATCAGGTTTCACTTCCTGCAATAGATCATTATTTTTTTACCCCATGGTGAAGAAACTATGTGAATTTATACCATAGCAATTCATTCAAGCTAGCCTAGTTTAATTAGTATATCAAGTGTTATCTCACCTGAGACTTTTATGCAAAACTTTATATTTTCCAGGAATGTCATTGCTATCTTCAAACATAAATATCCTGTGTTGGCACAAGACGTCCTATGTAAATTTGTATATATTCAACTATGCTCTGCTGTGTTGTTGGATTCAAGAGCCATTATGGTTGAATTTTACAAGAACATCAGTCTAGAAACGTAAATACAGAGTTTGCGGACTTATTTATGGAACACCTGTCTGCAACATGGCAGTCTCGAATGGTGTTTTTGAATGGGTCTTTTCATGAATTTTGAATAGGCCCAACTCTATAACATAGTATCTATTATAAATCCAGGGGTAGTTTGGGCTCATTTATTTCCAGGTAGCTTTCAAATGCTTTGGGTTTGGTAAAACTCAAAAGAAACATCCTCCTCCTCCCACCTGTTTGGAACTATTCATACATTAAAGGTAACTGAATCCTTCGCTATCTGCATGCTAAGTCAACAATCAAGTTGTCAGGGTATTGTTTTATCGTCACAGTTCAATTTCTAAGAAGCTGCAGAACTTACTTCAGGAACCACTGCTGTTGTTTCTTCTCCTCTCCTTCTTCTTTTAAGTTACTGGAAAGACCCACTCCCTAGTGCTAGGCAAAGCAAAACCAGAGAGATTTGGAAAACTTGATTTATTTAAACGTGGATTCCATGAGGCTTTGAGTGGTTCTAAATTTGGTAAAACCTGTTCTCTCATTCTTACCGTTAGCTTTTGTTAGAGTCATCTGGACTTGATTTTCAGAAGGAAGAACCTGAAGTTCAAAATTCAGCTGCATGACTTAATGTCAGCCCAATACTTTGTGGGTATGTGCATGTGCGTGTGGGCTGTGTGTGTGCATCTGTGTGCATGTATGTGTGTACATGCAAGTATGCGTCTTTAAACAAAAACCAAACTATATGTTAAACCTAGTGATTATTCAAATCTAGTTTTCAGGCTCCAACCCCACCTCCCCACACTGAGTGTGGGTTTGCACTGGAAGGAATAGTGGAAAACTATTAAGAAATGGATCTAATGTTCCAAAACTTTTTTTTGGAATTACTATTATTTTTTTTAAAGATTTTATTTTATCTATTTGACAGAGAGAGAGAGAGAGCTAGAGAGGGAACACAAGCAGGGGGAATGGGAGAGGGAGAAGCAGGCTCCCGGCCGAGCAGAGAGCCCGATGCGGGGCTCGATCCTAGGACCCTGAGACCATGACCTGAGCCGAAGGCAGACGCTTAACGACTGAGCCACCCAGGTGCCCCTGGAATTATTTTTTTAAGACAGCAATCTATGCAGAGAATCATTCCTTTCTGAAATTCCTTGGTCACAGCACCAATACCTTTGTTGGCCTAAGTTGCTTTAAAAAAAATCCTTCTTTCATTGCTGCATTTACAGGACTATGTATATAGCAGTTATTCAATAAATTTTAGTAAAATGAATATTTGGATGAACGAATGAATTAATAATGATTTTGTCTACAAAGATATTTGGAATTTTCTATGGTTAGTACAATTTTGTATTCTCATACACAATTTTATGTTTTCATTTTAAAAATAAAATCCTACTTTTTTATTTTAAAATTTAAAAGTATACAAAATAGTTAAAAATTATATTACTAATTGCTACAATTAATTAATTTTTCTTAACTTTTCTCGTGGAAAAATCCTTTTTTGGTCCTTGGGCACTTTGTAGTCATATTATTTATCCCAAATGTTAATGTTCCATGATATGTGCATTAGCTAGCTGCCAAAATGGTCCCAAATGATCCAAACCCGTGGTATTCACAACCTGGTGTCATCCCCTCCCCTAGTGAATCCAAGCTGCCTGGGTGTGACCAATAGAGTACAGAAGTGACAGTGGTGACAGTCAAGGTCGTGAAAGGCACTGTACCCTGATCTCTTGGATTACTCATTCTGGAGGAAGCGAGCCACCACACTGTAGGAACACTCAAGCATACCCTTGGACAGGTCCTCATGGAGAAGAGCTGGGGCACCTGATCAGTTTGCCACACCTGCGGGGGATCCCCCTTGGAAGTGGATTCTCAAGCCCCAGTCAAGCCTTTGGATGACCATCCAAAATTTGACTGTAACTACAAGAGAGTCCTAAGTGAGAACTAATCAACAGTGCCCTTCTTGAATTACTGACTTAGAATTTGTAAGCATAATAATTTATTATTTTATGGCATGAATTTTTGGAGTTCTTCATACATGGTCACAGTAAGTAAAGTGGTATCTGTTGATGTATTGGGCAAATTTATAGATTTAACTCTCACTTTTTTAGGACATAAAAGTCCATAGTGATTCTAAGATCAAGTACACACTCAGATCCTCCAATAATCTTCTATCAAATTTATCTTCTTAGGAAAATTTTCTCTGTTGAGTGTATTCAGTTCCGGGCTGTTAACTTCCTTGCCACCTTTGATATTACCTAATACTGAAAGCTGCAAAGCAGCCAGTTCCAAGCCCAACTTCCCTACCTTTTAACTGCATTAGTGGTTTTACTTCTTATCCCTGTCTGAAGACATGCCCCTTTTACAGTCAATCCCTGCTGGTGCCCCCTGGGTATGGTGAACCGCATCTAGCAAGTGAATGAATAAAGGGATTAGTGAATAATAGGTGAAAAATATATGAACCAATGAATATTTGGTGCCTAACATGCATCAGGTACCATGTCGAATGTTTTCTGGTTATGTTTCATGCCTCCACTCCAATCACCCCATTGTGTGCGTGCAGCACTTTTGATAATACTTCATATGCATCTGATCTTCCCAAGAACCCATTGTACTCAAGAAGAAAGTCATCTCAGGGACAAAGGGAGTTTGTTAGCATTTAGAATCTTTCTGACATGACTTTCTTTTTAAAGATGTAATCAGTTTTTGGTGTGGGGAAAGAAAATCTGAGAACTACCCATTAACCAAGAGCTTCACCTTCCCCCGGAGACATAGGCTTCTGCTCTCAAAGAGCTTCATTCTTGAGAGGAAACTGATAATCACCAAAAAAGAAAACAAAAGAAAGAAAATTACCACAGAGCAGTGACTTCTACACAGAGATGCAAAATAGGATGAGATGCCAGAGCCGTCAGGTGGCTGCTTTAAAGGCCATATAGCCCGAGACCTGAAAAAAAAAGGGGGGGGGGGCGGCACACATGAAAGGAAATACAGGCAGAAGGAGCAGAGTATAAAGGCCACAAGGTGGGGAAGAGCTCGGTGTATTGAAGATGAAATGAAGGCCAGTGGGCAGGGAAGAGTCCACAGGGTGGTACAAGATGGGGTCAGAGAGATAGACCAGCCCAGCTGGGGAGGCCTTTGTGCAGTAGAATAAGAAATCAGGATCTTTTTCTAAAAGCGATGAGAAGCCAAGGAGGATTTTAAACCAGTTATTTGACTTCTATTTCTAAAGGATCCTTCCTGCTGCTCTGTGAAAACTGGGGTACTGTCTGGGGCAAAAGTAAGAGCAGGGAGTTGTTAGGAGATTGGTACAGTAGGAGAGGGCAGGGTACGGCCGTGGTCACAGGGAGGGAGGGAAGTTGATATATGCAAAGCTTGCTCTTGCTGATGCACTGCAGGTGGAAGGGGGGGGCTCGCGCTGCCTGCCAAACCTCAGCTGTTCTGGCACTGGAACATTTCTGGCCTGTTCAGCACTGTTGGAATAGTCATTTTAATCATCACTGGCCTACCCCTTAATATTTTATAAAACAATACAAATGGCGAAAGTGAAAATGTTGGTATCAGTGATAAAAAGGATGGGTCTCTTGGATGGGATGCCTTCAGACAAAGATGGATATCATTAGGAATGTGGAAAGCAACAAGTTTTAGTGTCCATCGGTTTGTCAATGAAATCTAAAGGGGCCAACAGGGTACTCGATGTTGGGGAACAGAAGACAATGGAAGATTGTGCAAAATAGGCTATTGTATCATTGAAAATTGTTTCTAAAAGAAAAGGTACACTTTAAAGTTTTTTAAAAATATCTTTAGTCTGGAAACCTTTGTATCATGTTTAAGTCTATTGTTCAAATTTTGCACATTCTTGATATTATTCATGCTTTCAAATGTACATAGTCCTTTAGCAAATATCACATTTTATTGAAGGACTGTACAAATCTGAATGGAGTTCAGTATGTCCATAATACATATTATGTCCTGGGAATTTTTCTATGTGCCTTGGTTATAGAAATAGACAAACTAGGTCTGACACAGTACTTGCCTTCCTAGGCCTTACAACCTAATGTGTATAAAAATAAGTAACCAGGTCATCACAATGGAAAGTGACAAGAGTTATCACGGGCAATGTTCAAGGTACCATAGAAACACACACATAGAAGTAGTAACTAAGAAGCTGGGTAACTTGGGGTAGGACTTGGAAACCTCCCTGGAAGAGGTGACCTCCAGTCTGAGGGCCCAATTTAAGTTGCAGATGCTCCGGAGGTCATTTGTAAGCATGGGCCGCCTTGCTAAGGTATTCATGCAGCACCCACACTTCAATGTAGCATCTTTTCTTTCTCTAACATGGCACATGGAGGAAGACTGGTAGAAAGACAGAAATTGTGTCTATTTCTTTTAAAAGCCCTGGGAGCAGGGAGGGGGGGGGCGTGGGAGTCAATTGTGAAGGCCAATGATGGAAGTGAAAATGAAGCAAGCTGGTATAAGAAATTAATGACTTTGAGCCAGAAAAATAAAAATTTCTGATATATTGAAAAGTGGTATTTTGGGGTTCACAATGGCTTAGCTCTGTGAGGCAACTGAGTTTCCCTGTGGGTTCTATGTGGAATCAAGTAAAAGCAAATTGTAAAACTGATTCAGAAGTACCAGAAATAGTAAAAATGTGCTCATTAGGTGACAAAGGTAAGTCATGTGTCCGAAGAGGTACATAGATGTTCACCTGTGGTTTTATTTTGTTTTGTGGGAAAATAGTCTATTATGGTGGAATTCACAAATGTGGACATTCACGAAGGGTTCAGGATCTCCTCTCTGGAAACAGAAAGCTCTCTATCCCCTTTGGATGGATATGACATTTTCTGTAGAGAAAGACTTCTACAAACCCAACATCTGCGTCTTGGGTCTCTCTTAACATCTCCTGAGTAAATCCACCCATTTTTGCATTGCCGTTGACCCTTTCAAAGTCCCCTTTCCCTGGGCACCTGGGTGGCTCAGTCGTTAGGTGTCTGCCTTCAGCTCAGGTCATGATCTCAGGGTCCTGGGATGGAGCCCCCACATCGGACTCCCTGCTCCATGGGAAGCCTGCTTCTCCCTCTCCCACTCCCCCTGCTTCTGTTCCTTCTCTCACTGTGTCTCTCTCTGTCAAATAAATAAATAAAATCTTTAAAAAAAAGTTCCCTTTCCCAGCATATGATATTGCCCAAGTTAAGATGCCAGAAGGATGAACTCTCACCTATTTCAAATATTATTTATACAACCAGTGTAGTTTACTCCAGTAATAATGTACATACCCAGCAAGATCTGCTCTATGATTGACTCCCCAGTTCATCTTGGGTTTCACTTAAAAAGTGCCCTTATTACTAGCTTATTCGTCAGAAAGTGAAGTGCTTATGATAGATCTTATGATCATAGAAACCTTCATTCTAGGGAGCTCGAGCCCATCTGCAAAGTAAGGAAATCGTGAACCCACTTACCCAGGATCAAGAGCAAATCTGGAGTAGGTCTATGTTTCAAATATCCTTGCCTGTGTCCTTGGTAGAAGTTAAAATTTTAGGTCCATGGATTAAATACTACAAGGATGATCATACTTTCTGGTCTCTATCTCTACAAAAGGCTCTCACTGTGCATTGTGCTTCTCTTCTTTACCTCTTTTTTCAGCTAAACACTGAATACTTGGAAAATGTCTGTCTTTATCTACATAGCCACTTTCTAAGCTATTACATGAAAGTAGTTAACGAATGGGATCTTATGTGTCTGTTATGTTATTATTTGATCCACCAGAGAAAGGCACGGGGAAAAAAAATCTTACCCTGAGAACTCTTCTAAGGCTGAAAAATATTTAGCACAATGAAGACAATAGAACTGAGGGGTTTTTTTAAACATATTTTTCTCATAAATCATTTGTAAATGACTTCATAAACGCTTATAAAGCAACTTGAAGCTTCTTTTGACTTGCTAAAGTGCCAAAGTTTGTATAAATCTGGCTGTCTTACCTGATATTAGATGTACCAGAAGGCCTTTACAGCAGTCTGAGCCCAAGAGTGTCAGCTTATTGACATGCTGTATACTAAAAAAAAAAACCAAAAACCAAAAACCAAAACCCAAAAACCAAAAAACGAACAAAAAAAAGTTAGTAATGCATACAGATAAGCACTACCATGTGTTTTTCTTAAAATCATGCTTTAGTTATTGTCGTCATTGATTTTAATTTCACGTAGGTGAGGGGGATAAATGGCCAGCCAATAAAACATTCTCACAGCATCAGGTGTACTCCCCCGGGATCTGTGGGCGGGAGCATTTGTAGTCCGCAGAACTACTGTCCCCATCGGATTGCGATTTGCTCTTGAACACCCTGCGCCTAATCCCTCAGAAAGCTGGTGCTTATCTGTAGAACTTGCTTGCCGCTTTACAGTCTTCCATGTCTTCATTAAATTACAATTAGGTCATTTTTATTCCTTTTTTTTTTTTTTATGGTAGTGCAGTTTATAAAAATGAAAGAATTTGGCAGAGCTTTGCATCCACCAAAGCACCTCACATTATTTCCCAAATGTTTTTGGTTGGGTAAAATCTCAAACACATCTTGCTAAGTGCCCTTTCCTCCATGACTTCCAAATCCATGCAAATTCAGGGAAAATTTAATCCGTATGTTTCTGATTCATTCACTCTTAACTCATCATAATGTTGTTTTCAAAAAACAATTTTATATCCAAGAAACCCTAGGGGCATTTTTTTAATATAATCTGTCTTTAGTCCAATTTTTCCCCAGTTGGAGGATGGAAGTTGTGCATTTGCAAGTATGAAGCATTGAATTTGAACTTCCTCCCACCCCCATTTTAACTTCCAATTATTCCTGTAAGAGGTGAGTTTCAGTCAGAAGATGGAGCATGTGAAATGCCTGCACATTTCTGCCAGCAGCCTCCTTGCCAGGACTGAGGCTGAGTCAGCCTGAGTGTGCTGAACAAAGCCAAGGGCGCCCCTTAATCACCCTCAGCGCTCTCAGGTCTCAGGCGAACTTCCCTCCGCTGAGTCACTGTGAAAAAAAAGTTGCACTTGTGGATCCCAATCTGCCATTTTGCAAACAGTGCAAGCTGATGCACATCTGAACTCTTTTGGAACAATGGAGTATCACATTTTGTAATCATTACCTCTGAAATGCTGGGGGGCGGGGTGCTCTCTATAGTCCCCTGCATCTACCATAATATTGTTTGTTTAGTTCTTTATAGATCATTTTAGGGTCATCAAATCACATTACAGAGGACTTCAGATTTCTGCAAAAAGACCAAAATACGTAAAGATGCCGAACACATTAACAAGTAAATAACAAATACATGTTTATGCATTGGCTTCTAGTTGAAGCAATCTGGTTGGCATTTTCTCAAGGGAGTTATTTAAATTTTAAATGGAACAACATCTCATTTAGATTTCTGCAAATATGCTAGGGCACAGAAGTAATTTATATGTACATGAAACTCTTCACTGGAGCACCTGGGTACTTGACGATAATTAAAATACAAAGTAGACTTATTAACTTTCCTTTCAAACTTTCTGCCTTTTTGCTTCTTCACAGAGAGTGAGAGGACATTTCTCTAGTAGATTGTCAAGCACCTAGAGGTCCTTTATCCTACCTCCACAAAATGCCTGATTGCAATTTGCTGCCGAATCTCTTTCTGTTGCATCCTTCGAAAGCTACGCTCGGATCTTCCCTTCTGCGCTCCTTGTCTATTTTCAGAACAAGGGTTTTTATTTCTTAAACTTTCAGTCCCTTTTATAACAGTTGCCAGAGACCAACACTTATTTCACTTTAATGCTCGCAATATAATTAAGGAAACAGATGCTAGAGAGTATAAAAATGATGGAAGGTGCTGTAAATCAGAAGTCCCCACAACATAGTTTCACCAGTGACCTGGGTGTGGATAATTCCCACATTTATGCCCTTGGCCCCGGCTCTCCATCCTCGCCTCCACCATCACTGCCTTTGAGTACATGATTGATTGATTGGTTAATTGGTTGATTTTTTAAAAGATTTATCTATTTATTTTAGAGCGTGGGAGAGCACACAGCAGGCGGAGGAGCAGAGGAAGAGGGAGAGAATCTCCAGCAGACTCCCCACTGAGTCCCATCTCAGGACACAGATCACGACCTGAGCCAGAATCAAGAGTCCACTGCTTAACCCACTGAGCCACCCAGGTGCCCCTGAGTACATGATTTAAAGTAATGGTTCTCAAAACATGGTACCCAGAAATGCAAGCACTGGGCCCATCCCAGACCTACTGAATGGGAAACTCTGAGGGCGGCGTCCTGCATCTGTACTTCAACAAGCCCTTCAGGTGACTCTGACACCCCCTGGAGCGAGCCCGGACCCTGAAACTTCACGTCTTGACTCCACCAGGTTGCTTCTAATTTCCTATTTCCTTAACCTCACTGTTCTTTTATTATTATTATTATTATTATTATTATGTTCAGTTAGCCAGCATAAGTTTTTGTTGTAGTGTTCAACGATTCCTTAGTTGCATATAACACCCAGTGCTCATCCCCACACCTGGTCCCTCCATCCTCCCACCCCCCGCCCCTCTGTAACCCTCAGTTTGGTTTCCAGAGTCCACAGTCTCTCATGGTTCGTCTCCCTCTCTGATTTCTTCCCATTCGGTTTTCCCTCCCTTCCCCTGTGGTCCTCCGCGCTATTCCTTATGTTCCGCATATGAGTGAAACTGTATGATAATTGTCTTTCTCTGCTTGACTTATTTCACTCAGCATCCTTATCAACAGCATCACAACCATTTTTGTTTGTTGTCAGAATTGTGAAGCCATTTTTCCTCTTCTTCGTTTTGCCTTCTTCTTCAGCCCCTCTCACAAAGATAGCCCATTTTGTCACCAAGATGTGTTTAGAAATCGAATCCTCCTCACGTATTGTGGGTCCACACAAACTCAAATCCCAGCCTTTTCCTATAAACCAACCATTATCCTCTCTGCAAGTCTCTGATTCCACACGGCTATTAGAATAATTTTCCTTCTGTGCCGACTTTATCTGCCACAGCGTTGCTCCAGAACAGCGCTATTTCATTTTGAACCAAAATACAATAATCTGGCTCATCCTTTGAGGCTTCCAGCAATCCACATTCCTCGGTGGCCTCAGGCTCGGACCTTTCGAGCAAAGCTGCTCTCATTGGCTTGTTTCACTTCCTCTGTATTTTCCGTTTCTCTTGTTTGGAATGCCCACCCTCTCCTTCTCTCTGCTCCAGAGCCTCTTCCTGCTGTAAATCCAATTCACATTCTTTGACTCAGGACCCTAAGTTTATCATTCAACATTTATTTTAACTCTGTGATGACTGTATTGAATTTGCCCTAAGTTGTAGGTGTCTTTCCCAGGCATTATTTCAAGTTGATACAATGTATCTTCCCTCCAGATGTTTTCCCTACATCCTCCCAATGTTCTTTTACTCTTTACTATCCTTTTAGGCCAAGATCTGTGGTCAACCACTTAAAAGTAGGGGAAGTGAGATAGCGAAACTCATGTGTCCACATTTACAGTTACTAGTAGCCCTGACTTAGGTCTACGGGAGGGAGTATGGACATAACTGTCCAAACCCACAACTACTTGGCCAAGCCAATTGTTTCTGGATTCTGTGCTGTAACTGTTCAGAGACACTGTCCCTTATTGTGACTTTACCTTTCAAGACACAGTTTATTACCTAGTAAATCTGAAACAATGAAATCAGTGTGTACTTACGTGTGTATCCATATATCTTCTCTTTACCATGGGCCCAAACTTAAGGAAACTCTATGAAGGCTATAAACAGAAAGAAATTTACCTCAACTCTGATTGGTATTCCCATGGCTCCCTGAAATAAAATAGAGCCTGTTTGTTCTGAATATGTTTTTATGATTTAGTGATATCCTATAGAGTACTTTATTTTAATTTCAAGAACGCACTGAACAACAGATGTGGTAGAAGGCCGTGAAAGGGAGAAATGGGTTAGAGAAAATCAGTCAAACTAAAAATACACAGCACCAGGCTTCCAAAGCCACGCCGGCTATAATAGAAGGAGCAGGAAGCATTAGTAGGAACCAGTTTCGTTTAATTCTGGCACTGGGAGCAAAGGAATTGTACTTTTTTACTTCTTATGGGTACTGTGACGGTGTTAAAGCAGCATCTTCAGCTTCATCATTTGTATTTGGAGTTCTGTCATCAACAGCAGTCTTTGGATTTTTTGTTTTTTGAAGATTTTATTTTTAAGTAATCTCTACACCCAATGTGGGGCTGGAACTCATGACCCTGAAATCAAGAGTCACATAGTCTACTGACTGAGCCAGACAGGTGCCCCTCAGTCTTTAGATTCTTATGGTTAAATTGGTACTTGTCCACAATTTGCTATCTATGAACCCTAAATCTAAAAGCTCTGAAAACTGTTTTTAGAACTCTTAGGGTGGTAGAATATTACCTGAGCTGAACTAATTTGGTGTCAAAACCTGACGTAAGCCGACGTAAAAATTATTTAGTTTTTGTTTATCCCACGCGGGGTGAATATTCATACATTGAGCTTCTCAAACAATGTGTTTGAACACAGAATGAAGTTCCAGACCGCTTGGGCATATGATGTAATATATTATATGGATCCTATTATCTGTTTAAAATTTTAAATTCTCTGAATTTGGAAACATATCTGGCCTGGAAGATATAGGATCTTGGGCCTGAACACATTTTTTCTCCCCTAACTTTATCAGAAAGCAGTTCTCAATTATGTACTATTGTCTTGAAAATATCTACTTAATACCTTGACATTTCCAAATGTCTCTACTATGAAGGAAATCACTAAGTCGTTGTTTCAACAAAGAACTCGGAATACAAGTTACACAAAGGGACTGAAAATACTTTAAAACATGGTGCCAAGGGGCACAAGTCAGAATACAAGAATGTGAAGAGATTTCCACATTTTATTCCTTAACTTCCATGTGGATGTGCCGAATGAAAAGGAATGCACATATACATGTACTTATAATATGTACACGTGGGTGTATCTTATCCATGTAATGGCAAACTTGGAAAACAGATTTATAAATATTGACTGTGTGTGTGTTTCTATATCATACTGTCTGCTCACAAGAGATCATAGTAGTCGTTCAAATAAAAGATATTTATTGTTGTAGATGTAACTACACACACATATACACACCATCTCCACACAAGATCTTTCATCAGCCACCTACTTTTCCTAGTGTCATTATAGAAGATTGGTACTTTTCAATATTTTATCTGGTGGAGTGGTTATTACTGAAATGAATGTTGGCTCCCAATGCATGATGCCAACTTTGTGGGAGGATAGGTTTGGTGTGATTACTACAGAACTGAATAATTCTGATGGGAGAGGAGTTGTATACAAAACACTCTGAAAGTGTTGGGGGCACAGGTCTTTTGCTCGGCACTGGGCTGTGACTCCCAGGAAGCACTCCCTGGGCTTTTCTTGGGAGAAAGGCTAGCTCATTGCTGGCACAAACAGGGCAAAGCACAGGACTGGCAGAGTCAAACACTGACTGAGGGTTCCCCATGTGCCAAAATCTGAAAGCAGCCCCTGGGAACTAGTACAAAGCTACTGGCAGGCAAAAGGGCCTTTCCTCTGCAAGAACTCACAATGCAAACAGACATGCAGGGCAACCACAGACTAAAGGAATTATCCAAGGTCTATTAGTACAAGAGCACTGATAATATTAGTAATATGCATTATGAAAGTCAAATTTAAAAACATTTCCAGAAGAAAGATACCAAACCCTGGGCTTGCTAAGACAATCTTTTCCCTTTTACCAGAGCCCATGCTCTTCTGTATGGGGGTATGTATTGCAGAATGTGATTGATCAAGAAAAGGTGAAGAAGGTGCTATACTAGGAAAAGGGGGACCCACCCCCAAAACAAGTAAATTTCCATCTACAAGTTGGAAGCTGGTGCCAGTCAAAAGATGCGGTGATGGTTAAATGTGTAAGTGAAGGACTGGTTCTGGAGCCTCGGGGCATAGAGAGAGACAGAGCGCCTGGCAATTCTTAAAAACATTTCACTGACTGTATGCAGGCCTTTATCTTAGAGCATGAGTATCACTCTCCTTCCCAACCCCAAGCCAGAACTCGTATATTGCTGTGTCCCGATGGGAACGGATTTCTTCCCTCAGCAGGCCAAGGCCCCAGCGAGTGAAGGAGGGAACAGGCCACGCTTCAACACGAATGCCAGTAGCATCCTTTGGAGACCATTTCGGGACGTCCTAACTGAAAATCCATGTTTCTAATTTAAGTAGGAGACAATAATTACTCATACAGCCAGGGAGAATTTCAAATCCCTGCCTATTTGCAGTGCTGTCTAAAAACAAGCAAGTCATCCTTCAAACTTGACCAAACTACGACTGGAATGAGAACTCGGTCGTCCCCGAAGGGTGCGCTCCCGGCACTCAGCGCTTACGTGTGGCGCACAGATGGCTTCTGGCTCGTTCTGTGTAATCCGATCATCCTGCACGCCTGTGTCTCACACTTCGTCTCCGGGAGTAATTGAAAAGCTCACCGCGGCAAGTGTCTCTTCTTCCAGATGTCGTCAGTAGGAAGAGCGTGTCCTTCGCCACCTCTCTGACAGAGGATGCGGCCATGGCTCTCCAGACCAGAGTCGCTCCGAGCAAGGTAAGGAGGAATGACTTCTTTGCATTGGCTTTCAGTTACTGCCTCGCACTTGTGTAAGCAAATCTGTTCTGTAAATGGCCTCTCGGTCAGTAGGCAACTTGTTTCACTTTTGGCTGGGAGCTAATGCAGAGAACGTTCTGCAGTACTCCTTGCGCCCGCGGTGAGGGTGGCAGTCTAGAGACACCCGTGCCCAAGAAAAGATTCTAAAGCGTCCAGATAATGGTCATTTAGGAGACGCTCTCACTCACAGGCAAACCTAGTATTAACACCTGCACCTCTGCTCTGGGGTTCTGAACTCATGACAGTTCGTCCTTCCTCTTTTGGGGGCAGGGGATGGCTTTAATTTTTCCAACTTCTAAAAGACGTGCAAGATTTTAAAGGAAAAGTATTGGAACACTTTAAGCTGGTCGTTTGTTAGTTTCTTTTTCCCTTGAGGCTAGTGTTAATAGTTATGTTTTATTTCAGTATAAAAATACCCCTTAAAAAAAAAAAATCAAAGCACCTAAAACAAGGAAGTATGCAAAGCCTCAAAGCAGCTGTGTAAATTCACACAGGCTTTGGGCCTATAAAGATCTAGCCTTAAGGGAATGACACTCTGGCAAGTCAGATTTTTACTTAAAAATTAAATTATGTTTTATGAATTAGTGCTCCATTCGCTTTAATAAAATATCAGCACTGTGCATGTTTCCTCGAGATTTTTCTGCTCACTGCCATCATCACAACATACATCATCAGTTAGAAATGTTAAGTATGGCAACAGCTAAGAAAAATTTTCTAGGTCAGTGAAAACATTATTTCAGGGAAAATATTTTTTAAAAACTTATTTTTAAGAGCTTTTAAACTATTCATAATTTATATATAGTTTGGGGATTGAAGGAGCAATAATAACTTTTACTGGAGAGAAAAAAATTTAAAGGTAATATCCTTTTCCTTAAGTAGCTTACATAAAGAATGGGGACTCTATATTTAGTTTGGGCTTACACACACACACACACACACACACACTCTCTCTCTCTCTCCTTCTAGTGTAAATATTCAGGTAATTGCTGTAGGTCTTCACTTTTTTAGAATCCCAGGGCTTGGGCGCCTGGGTGGCTCAGTCGTTAAGCGTCTGCCTTCGGCTCAGGTCATGATCCCAGGGTCCTGGGATTGAGCCCCACGTCGGGCTTCCTGCTCAGCAACGAAGCCTGCTTCTCCCTCTCCCACTCCCCCTGCTTGTGTTCCTGCTCTCGCTATCTCTCTGTCAAATAAATAAATAAAATCTTTAAAAAAAGAAAAGAATCCCAGAGCTTTTTGTGTAGAATCACAACCATAGAACATTAGGCCAATAGTGAATACGTTCAAAATAGGTGAGTTGTTGAAAATCTGGTCTCATGATACATCCGTGTAAGTTATGAGTTAACTTTCCTTAAGTCCTTTTTCATTGTCAATATCATCATCACAGAAACTGTTCAGATGCTCATAAATTAATAGTAATAGCAAACGTGACCTTTATCCAAAGAGAATTCCAAGGCTTAACAAACATGTATTGAGTGTATGCAATGTGCCAGGCATTGGGCTAATTAAATCCCCCCTGTCTCTATACTTTAAATGAGAGAAAAGCTGACTCAAGGGAAAGAGCCATGGCCAAAGGCCATTTAATTAATTTGCTGCTGGGGAAATAGCACAGGAACTGGGAAGAAAGCCCAGGTATGAGGACTGCTAAACTGTTGTTCAGAATACAATGTATTGTTGTTCAGAACTCCAGTAGGATGCACATTTCATAACTACATTGAACTAATGCAAAGTTACAATTGTAAAACAAATGTTGAATTTAAAAAATCACAAAGACACACTGCAGTCCTGCATGTGGTTGTTGCCATGAACTAGAGAATTTCATCCATACAGACACTTTTGGAAGGAACCACTATCAGAAGGCTGGATTGTGCACTGTGGTCCTACAAGTGAGAGAGCCATATTTCATGATTTCTCTGGAGTTGCCCAAAGAACTACAAAGTAAGCTTTCACATGGGGAGTAATAGGGCAAGTTATTATCTGTTGAGTACATAAAGTACTTAATGCTAGGGGTTTTACACATGTTCTGAATACAAAACCCCCATGAGATTTTACCTCTATTTTTATAGATGAGTAAAACAAAACACAGAATAATTGACCAAGGTCATAGACTTGCCAGTGAGAAACTGGGAAAGAAACCCTAGTGTATCTGACCCTGGAGTCTACCTGTTTTACAAATAGACTATGGTTCATACTGAAGTGAAATTTTATTATTATTTTTACTTCTCTTCACTCATCATTATTCAAAATATATTTATTGCCTGCTTATCAAGAACTAAGCAATAGTTTCGAGGCTGGAGAATTAAACATGATTAAATCCATGTCTCTCTCTTTGAAAGGGAAACCTCTATAGATAGGTATGCTACAAATAATGTCATCAGACGTGTAAGAAATATGCACAATGCTATGGGGGCTGAAGAAATAAGAAAGGATTGATTCTGTCCTACAGTAGGGGATGGAGTGGTGATATGATATATGAGCTAGACCTTGAAGAATATACATATATTTGCTCTGTAGTGAAGGGTAATGGGAGCATTCTGCTCTGCAAAATCACATAAAGGTTTCCAGTTTTCGTAGAATAGAGAAAGTTATTATAAAAGGACTAGACCCAGAATTCCCATAGAGGAATTCTATAACTCCAAAGATCATATACTCCTAATGCTACTTAAATTATTTCTGAGTATAGAAAAAAAAAGGCACAGATACTTTTATGAAACAAAAATTACATTGTCATCTAAACCTTATGAATATAGTACAAAAAATAAACTACAGCTCAATCTTACTTAGGACTATAAAAGTAAAAATCTAAAATAACATACATTATGAACAAGTAATGTTTATTCCAAAAATGTAAGGGTGGTTCAATATCAGATAATCCACTCACATAATTTACCATGTTTGTAAATCTAAGTAGAAAATTGTAGAATCATCTTCATAGATGCTGAAATGGCCTTCGACAAAGGTTAACAACCATTCCTGATTAACACTGAATAAAATAGGAAATGATTATTTCTTCTTTGGTAATAATATATATCTATAACAACATACACACAAACACACACATTGCAGTCCTAAAGCCAGTATATTTCTTGATGGAGGATGTTAGAAGCATTCACAGTAAGGCCAAGAACGAGGCAAAGATACTAACTCCACTACAAAATAAATTATTATTTTTTAAATATTTTTTATTTAAATTCAATTAATTAACATATAATGTATTATTGGTTTCAGAGGTACAGGCCTGTGATGACAGGTGCTCATTATATCACATGCTCTCCTTAATGTCCATCACCCAGTTACCCCCTCCCCTGACCCCCCTCCCCTCCAGCAACCCTCAGTTTGTTTTGTATGATTCAGAGTCTCTTATGGTTTAGAGGTACTAGCCAATGCAATCAGATTATAATAAACAATGGAGCCATAAGAATTGGAATAGAAGAAGTGAAACTATATTTACAGATGATATTGTAGTGTATTTGGGCAATCCAAGAGAATCAATAAAAACACTAACATAATGAAAAATGATTCTGTAAAGTGACGGAATGTTAAATTAAAAACAAAAACCAGAAGTCTTTATGTACATAAACAATAGCTAGTTAGATGATACCACAAGATAAATCTTCTGTTCCACTAGTAGCAAAAGCAGGATTTATTTAAGAATAAACTTAGCAGGAAGTGTGTTAAAGGTGTGTGAGGAAAAATTAAAATACCTTTGAAAGATACAAAAGTAAATTTGAATAAATTTGGGGATCTTGTTTATTTTGTTTTTTGGATAGCAGGAGTAAACATTATAAAGCTATCATTTATTCGCATCTTAATAATAAATTTAATATTATCCCAATAAAAATAGCATAAAGTTGTTTTTCGGAGCTATTCAAGTAGATTTTGAAGTTTATTTGGAAGCAAACATAAACATAAAACATAGCTACAATATCCTGGGGCGCCTGGGTGGCTCAGTTGGTTGGGCGACTGCCAATGGCTCAGGTCATGATCCTGGGGTTCTGGGATCGAGCCCCGCATAGGGCTCCTTGCTCCTCGGGGAGCCTGTGTCTCCCTCTGCCTGCCGCCCCCCCGCTTGTGCTCTCTCTCTCTCTGTCAAATAAATAAATAAAATCTTAAAAAAAAAAAAAAAAGAGAGTGAGCTTTTCTGTTCCCTTCAACTAGAAAAGGAGCCTAATGAACATATTGAAATTTGAAATACAATTTAGAGTACTAATCCTACAAATAATATTTTTATAGTTTGCAGCATCTGCCATAGCTATAGATACGATGACTAGACTGATGGTCTCTTTAGTTCTTCTAATGGGGGTGGGGAGACTCTGTCCCCCATAGGATTTGAAGTGCACTTCGTTAGACTTGGAATTATCCTTTAAGATAACCTGGGATCCATGCATGGGATTCAGAGGTTCTGTGAAAACATTGAAATTGCACACAACATCCTGTGTATTTGTAAGCATATCTATTTTTCTGCATAGTCCATAGTTTACATTAGACATTCCACATAATAATGAGCCCCTAAGGGTTAAAAACACCATTGCCTTATTTTACAGATAAAAACATTACTCAGAGTTACTTGCCTACAATCATACGAGTTGTGATTGCTAGAAACTAGGTCTCTTTCTTTCATTAAAAATTTATAAAATACAGAAAAAAGGGGGAGAAATTACCAATGATTTCACCAGGTAAAGACAGACAACTTTAAGAATTTTCTACTTCCTACCAGAAATATGTATTTAGGCTCAGAATCACACTTTTGAAAACTACGTATTGATATATTGCTTCCTCTTAGACTTGTACTAAATTCTACTCACACCAGCAGTCTAGAATAATGTCTATTATATTCACCAGAACAAGTGATTCTTTAAAAAAAAAAAAAATCTTGCCTACAGGAGAACAATAGTGTCTTATTGTTTCAGTGTACATTTCCTAATTATCAGTGAAGTAAAAGATTATATTTGTTCATTCCGGTTGGAAATCTATCTCTCATCCTTCTTGCCCATTTTAGTCAGGAATCCAGTTCTCCCAGCTGTTCACCCTCTTCCCATTTAGAAATTCTACCCCAGGAGGAAACTATAGGAGAAACCTATCTTCTGTTTTTCACCTGGACTTGTTCCTACATCCTCAGTAGGCTCTACCCAATATCTACAGAACCCTAATATCCAGATATGGAATGTGAGGAATTTGCACTTTCTACATGCAAGCACTTGGTATTTCTTAAGAATAATAAAAAAAATTTTTTAAGATTTATTTATTTGAAAGAGAGAGAATGAGAGAGAGAGAGCACATGTGAGGGGGGAGGGTCAGAGGGAGAAGCAGACTCCCTGCTGAGCAAGGAGCCTGATGTGGGACTCAATCCTGGGACTCCAGGATCATGACCTGAGCCGAAGGCGGTCGCTTAACCAACTGAGCCACCCAGGCGCCCCAAAATAATAAAATTTGAGAACCACTTACATACAGGTCATGTGAGCTGATTTAAATATGAAGAGTGTGGACCATTATGATTCTTACTAACAGCTCTATGTCATTGTGAAACCAAGGTTCTCTCCCTTCTGTGAAGTAGTTTTGCCCTCATAATCCGAACCACAAAATTTACTTTCTGACTTGGAGTTTATAAACTAGATATAAAATTGCAACTTTTCCATTGATCAGCTTTTGTGAATATCACTTCATTTCTCTGAACCTCTGTTTCTTCATCTGAAAAGAGGTGATTATTATCCTAGCTCAATCTTACTCTTTATTTTGAAGGGTGAGCTCATCTGTAGAGGTATACTTTAGACAGTCATGTAAATATTGGATATATTGATTTGTTCTAATTGTTTACTGTGTGATAACTTTGGGCACGATGTCAACACTTGATAACTATCTGGTGATTGATTACTATCTTATTGTTCAGCAAAGATTGCTCTTATATGAGGTGGTGTTCCGTGTGGCCTGGGCTCTGATCTGTCATAATGGATACTCCTTAACTCCTGTGCAGGCTGAAAATCAGCCATGCTCTCTCAATCCTAAAACTGTAATGAGTCAGTCAATTCATATTCACTGAGAACCTACTGTGTGCCAGGAACCAGACTAGACACTGTGATACATTAGTGAGCATAAAGGACATGCCCCATTCCTCCTCTAGATAAAATGGGGTATCACAGAACAATTAGACCCCATATCTTTTAGCCAATTGCTTGAAGAAATACCATAAAATATGTGGAAGACATCCCTCTGGGGTGTTATGAAATGATACAACAAGAAAAATTTAAAAGGTAAATGAAGAGAAGGATCAAAGGTAGCTATTGGGGCGCCTGGGTGGCTCAGTCGTTAGGCGCCTGCCTTCGGCTCAGGTCATGATCCCAGGGTCCTGGGATCGAGCCCCGCATCGGGCTCCCTGCTCGGCGGGAAGCCTGCTTCTCCCTCTCCCGCTCCCCCTGCTTGTGTTCCCTCTCTCACTGTGTCTCTCTCTGTCAAATAAATAAATAAAATCTTAAAAAAAAAAAAAAAGGTAGCTATTGACTCCAGAAGAATGGAATGAATGTGAGCTTTTCCTTTTTTTTTCCTTAAAGATTTTATTTATTTATTTATTTATTTATTTATTTATTTATTTATTTGAGAGAGAGTGAGTGAGAGGGAGAAAGAATCTGAAGCAGACTCTGCACTGAGCACAGAGCCAGACGTTGGGCTAGATCCCACAGCTGCAAGATCATGACCTAAGCCAGAACCAAGAGTTGGACACTTAACTGACTGAGCCACCCAGGTGCCCCAAGCTTTTCCTTTTTTTAATTAAGCCCAGAGTTAGAAAGTGGAGGAGGGACAGTAAAGTCTCTTCCAGACCAAGAAGGCACTTTGAGACCAACAAACGAAGCAAGCTACTCTATATACCATTTACACAGAGTTTTATTCAGGGTAACTTACTGACAGTGGGGATCAGGTAGATAATGATCCAGGTGCCACACTGCTATTCTCCACCACGTCCAGATCTTAACACATGGATTTTATAGAGCAAAGGGCAGTTATCTAAAGTGGCGCCATTTGTGCATCAGCGGGGAGATCCGAAAAAGCCTTCCTGCATTCTGGTCAGAGCATAGGTCAACCTCCATGGGGCCGGGAACACACAGCCCCGAGGGTGGTCATTGTGTGGGCATGAACAAGATGGAGAGCCAAAGATGGAGTCAGTATTGTCAGCTGACACCAGCTGACTAGTGTAGGACTGGTGTCCTACACCAGTCAAACCAGTTTGGAAACTGGCAGGAGAGTTGAATGAGTTATGCAGCTGGGCGCTCAGACGCCACGAAATCTCTGAAACCTGGGAGACACCACCTGCCGATAGTAGTTCTGGTTTGGGCGATTCTGAGACCCCAAACTAAAAGAATTTTATTCTTTTTTAGTAGGTGTAGTCCTTTCTTAATTTCAACTCATTAAAAAAAAATGCTTTGTGTTTAGGGCAGTGAAAGGAGAGCTGACATCACAATATTTTGCATCAAAAAAGATGACAGTGTAAAACAACTTTTAGCAGACAGTGTTTTTGAAAGCAACTTGTAAAGTATTTACCAGATCCTACATTTGCACATTTTGCAGACTTGGGCATATATATTCTACTCTCAAAATAGTTTTGTTATTATGCACAAATAAAACAACATGGGAGCTTTTTAATAAAGAAATTGCATTTCTAATGATCTGTATTTGCATATGATAAATCTCCAGTCATTATCACACTCTAAAATATTAACATCATCAAATATCCAGTTGGGTTCAAATAGCAAAATGTCATTTTTTTTTACACTTTGTTTGGTTCAGGACCCAAATATGTTTTTTGAAGGAGTAATAAAAATTTTGGCAGTTGCTAAATATCTAGACTTCTACAAATTCTGATTCTTATGTATTAGTTTTTCCTAAAGTACAATAATAATCGTATCATAAAGAAGTTATATATTCAGTCATTTGGGTAGCATTATTAAGTATCTTTCTTTTGGTAATTGAATACAATTTTTTTTTCTGTCTCTGCCACTAAATAAAGGTATGACCTTGGGCCATTCACTCAACCTAGTCAAGAAATCAGTTTCCATCATTGTTTTCCACCATTCCATTCATTTCCATGAATTGACTAGTCAACATTCTTTTATCGAGAGCCTAGCAGGTGGGAGGCAGGACAGCACATGACAAAGAAGAGCTTTGACATCCTGCAGCTCTGGACTGGAGCCCTGCCACATACAGGCCATTGAGCTAAGTTTAACCTCTCTTGCCTCAGTTTCCAAATCTGTGAAATGCAGAGAATAGTTACCCATACCCAGAAAGTTTTTCATGTGTGCACATAATGATGGGGTATGGGGAAAGGTGGATAAATTGAGAAATTATGGTTATAGTGCTTGACACATAGTAATCCAACAATAAATAGTAAATAGAGTTAGACTGTCAACCGTTTGGGACAGGGTTGAGGGGATGAGGCCAGAAGGAAAGGCAATGGCAATGGTTCGAACTACCTCGTCTAATGAAATGGCCCTTAGCCACACATGGCTACTGAGCACTTGAAAGGTGGCTAGTCCAAATTGAGATGTGTTGTAAGTAAGTACTCTAGGTTTCTAAGATGGAGTATGAACAAAACCCATAAAATATCTCATTAATAATTTTTAATCTTTAGTATGCATTGAAATTATAATATGTTGGATATACTGGGCTAAATAAAATATGTTATTAAAACAGCACTATGTACACTCCCCAACCAGAGCTCCCTGTATTGTAGCTATCTGTTTATTCATCATTCTTGTGTTTAGCTCAGTGGTCCTCAAAGTGTGGTCATAGAAACAGAAGACCCAGCATCCCCCTGGGATCTTGTCAGAAACACAAATTTCTGGGTCCCACCTCAGACCTACTGAATCAGAAACTCTGGGACTGCGGCCCAGAAATCTGTATTTTAACAGGCCCTCAAGGTGAGTCTGATACTTATCCATTTGAGAAACACTGCTACACTGAGTTTCTGGGCTTGGGACCACATCCAGTTCACTCTGCATTGCCACTCAGCCCAGTGATTATTTGTCAAATGAAAAAAATGGATGAATGAATCCTGATGACTGTGGGGCCATAGGAGGATATCCAGCAGGGGAATGTCATGGTCTGATTACCTTTTAGAAAGTTACTTTTGCAAGCTGTGTAGAGTATAGATTATAGGAAGAAGTTACTAGAGGCAACTGAATTTGCCTATTGGAAAATTATTATTTGAAAAATCTAAATATATTATTCAGGTGGAAAAACAGGTAATTATTTTCAAAAATTATGCCTTGCTTTTCAAAGTATTTCTTTTAAAATAACTTTAAAATGTGTAATTCTATTTATATATAGTGTTTTGTAAATTTGGGGGGAAAGTAGACATACCTATATGTAAAATTTGTCAATAAATATGTTCTCCCACGAATTATGATTTCATTTTTTTAAAGAATAGCTACAAATGTCTTACACATATTAGTATTTGTGTGTTTTCTAAGGATGTATCACAATCCTGTTTAGATTATAAAAGTGAAATTTTATAGCAAGTGAATATATTTAAAATTATTTAAATTTTAATATTAACATAGAAATAAAAATAATTTCATGTTTGACTGTATATTAGTATAGAGACTATATATTATTTATCTTATTTTAGATTGAATTGAAATGAAGCAGTCATCTAGAAATATTTCAACTAGAGGCTATTAATGCTCAAATTAAAAGAAAAACAAATTGATATTGATATATAGAATAAAGAGTAAAGCAATCCCAAAGACACATGACCCTTAGGAAAATTTTAAGGCTGCAGAAGCACCAATGTTGTTCCCTATCACATACTCATCTTCCATCAGCAGATTCTTTTATCCCCACAGTTGGGAAGAAATTCAACCAACTTAAATGTGGGCACAATAGTTGGACCTTCAACTCAGGTAAAACTTTCACATATTCTCTTGACCTCTAAATAATCTTCTCTACAAATCAATGTTTCCATATTGGTTCCACCACTTGGAAGACACTGTGAGTTGTCTACCTTGTAGTAGACCCTGCTCCCCTTTTTCCTTCCTTGCTAATAATTGCTAATAATTCTTATTTTATAGCAGTAGGTGCCGAGCCCTGGGAGCAGCGTCCCAATGTTCTAAACCCATCATGGTAGACCCCTTTACTCTTTGTCTGCAGTTGTTCAGGAAGTGAGGACATGACCCCAAGTGATGGTCAATGAGACATATTGGGACATCTGATGAGGGTTTCTGGGAAGTTTTTATTCTCTAGTAAGAGAAAGAGAGCTGTGAGAAGGTCTCATCCTTTTATTTCTTCTCTTAAAAAGGATTGTGTCAGCCATCATGAAACGACAAGGCTATCCAGGTCTTAAAGAAATATTGAGGTGTTAAGGGTACAAACTTGCAGCTAGTAGTAAGTCCTAGATATCGAATGCACAGGATAGAGAATATAGACAACAATATCGTATTATAATCATCAAACTTGCTAACAGACTAGATCTTAATTGTTCCAACCGCAAAAAAGAAATAATTATGAGACAGGATGAAGTGCTAACTATCACTACAATGGCACTCATATTATAGTATATAAATGTATCAAATCAACATGTTGTACATCTTAAATTTACACAAATTATATGTCAAATATACTTCAACTAAAAATAATAAAATAAAATAAATGAATAAATAAAAGAATGAGGCTAGGAAGAGACTAAGGGTCATGAGGGAGGGGCGATTATGCAACCTGGAGTGGGAGATCCTGAAGGGCAAAGGGGGGATGAGAATGATGGGTAGAGGGAGAAGAGACTTGGCAAAGGGGAGACTACAGACAAAGAGTAGGAGGGGCTAGGGATGGGATGGGTGTGGGCAGGGTGGGGGCCTGGGATTCTGAAGGTGCTAGAACCCTTTAGTGCTGATTTCCTCCGGTTCTCTTAGGCCAGACAATCCACCCATTTTTAGATAGTTGAAAGAAGTAAGTTCTTGGTAAGTCTGTAAACTTGGTCCATTCATCCAAATGGTTGTGGTGTGCTCTATGCTCTCTTCTCTTCTTGCATCTAGTGGGAGGCTCTTCTGTACCCAGGCCAATTAAAAGATTTGGTAAATTTGGTGAATTGGTCATTCAGAGAAAATGAATAATGCTGAAGTGTTAAAGTGTTGACCAAACAAGAAGACTTTTAAAAAGATAGAAAGGGAAAAGAATAAACTGGGAAATTTCCATGTGAAATGCTGACATTTTTATTATATTCATAAGAATATATTTCAAAAGATGAATAGTGAGGTTCAGACATTTTCAATTGTTTATTGGCTTTTTAAATGTTTATTCATGTGAACCGCCTATTTATATACTTTGTCCATTTTTCTCTTGGTTTGTTTGTCTTTTTTTATTTGTATATGCTTATGTATTGTGGATATCAATCCTTTGCTCATAATATATATTGCAAATATTTTCTCCCATTTTACTTCTTGGCATTTAAGCCTTTAATCCATTTCAAGTTTATTTTGGTGTCTGGTACAAGACTGGAATCTAATGGGATTTTTCTGTCTAGAAGTTAGACAATTTTCACAACACTGTTTGTTGAGTAATCCATCTGGTCCCCATTAATCTGCAGTGCTTCCTTCAAAAGTCTCATTTGTGTCAGAGGCCATTTTAGGACTGTCTATTGTGTTTCAGTCAGTTGCTCTGTAAATTCTTGCACACAGGTTTAGTTATTACTGTCTTATTATGTACTTTTTTGTTCACGCTTTTCAAAATTTCTCAGTTGTTCTCCTATTTTGACTACTATGATAGCTGCGATTTAAGGTCATTTTGTCAAATTAAATTGTAAACTTTTAGCGTGTAGGGAGTGTGTTGTGGTAGATGAAAGATAAGTGATAGGGATTTTTGTACTGCATTAATCCTCGGTGCAAATGTGGACCATGCCAGGCTTTCCAGTCAGAAAAGCTCTCATTGTGGACTTGGAAGTCCTTCCCACCCCCTGGGTCTCCAAGCAAAACAAAGCGAGCCAACACTATTGAGGGCTCATCCATCGTCTTTTGTTTGTCAGGCTTGTTACCAACAACCATGTGAAAAAGCCCAGGCTCTTGGTGCTCACGCCTGTGTTCTCCACAGCGTGTTTTGCAGAATCTTCTTATATGTGTCATCCTCTTCTACACCATGTACTATGCAGTTCTGGGCATGTGCTGCATGATGTTCAAGTAAGTTGCCTTCAAGCAAAATTAAAAAGCTAAGAGTGAATATGAAAGGAGTTTATATTTGATACTTGACATGCCTTTATGGAATAGAGGATGCAATGTTTTAAAAATGGTGTATTTTTGTACCTTTTTAAAGGAAAGACAGCAAATGTGCCATCTTTGAAAATGATCAAAGCAACAATCATGAAATGATGTGGATAGATAGGACCAGACAGGACCGTTCTCTTACTTCTTCGGAAGATGGTGATGGAAAAAAAATGAAGCTCTTACTCCCTGGGCTGATATTGAAGCAGAGCAAATTTGAATTATAAGGGAATTTAGAGAGAATCTATATCAAATTTAAATATTTTCTGATATGTACTTGAAATATCTCTTGGACCCAAGTCAGGAGACCTAACTTCTGGCCCAGGTTCTTACTAACTTTCTGGGAACATCTTAACCAAGCCATAGAGCTTCTCTTAATTGTCCTCATTTGTCAAATGGAAGTAATTGATCAAAAGAGGGTTATTATGAGGACAAAGTAAAATGTGTATTTTCAGTGATATTTCTATGTAAGTGTGAGGCATTTTTTTTTTCAGGTAATTTTTTTGTCTGGCTATGGTTGACTTTTGCCTCTACAAATTTAGGTCGCCAATACATTGATTGCCTTGAAATACATCATGAAGATTTACAAATAATTTCTAAGAAGTCGAGTGTTGATATAATTTAATTTTATTGTGCAAGTGAGGAGTTAGGACCCTTTGATTTCAATATGCAAATTAGTAACCAAAAATAATTATCCCAACTTTTGCAATGGGAAGAATGTTATTCAGCATGCTTGCAGGCAAACCCACTGAGGAAGCATCTGCTGCTCACACACAATCTCAGATGTTCCTGGGACTGGAGATGGTGAGGCCATGCCTGGAGCAGGGAAGAGCTAAGAATCTTCAGGGCTGATTTCAGGGATTTGTAGTTAATGTGAGTCAGAGGAGAGGAATTTTAAGTTCTCGGGCCTTAAAGCTCCAGGAGGCAGCTAACTGATGGACCAGCGGCACACAACTACGAACAGGCACAGTAGAGGGTGTGTATTTATAGACTCAGATTTTACAACAGGAAGAGAGCCGAGAGATTAACCTTTTCAATTTACAAAAAAGACACTGAAGTTCAGCTCCAAATGGAACTGACTTGCCCAAATTCACAGTTTCCCAACACCATCAGGTTTGGAACCTGGGTCTGGTTTATTTCTGTGTGGATGCTCTTGCCACAGGATTAGGTTGCGTTCCCCTCCCACGTTTGATGGAAAGGACTTTCAAGATGACAGCTAAGGGCTAAAACACAATGAAGTCCACTTGGGGGACTTAACTGGACAAATAAGACAATGTGGATAAAAAGATTATTTGGCTGCCAGGCAAGTCAGCCAGCTTCTAAATGTGCCACAATGTGGGAAAAGCTAATGACTTACCATGTGAAAAGCGATAATATTCAAAGCCTTGATGTGCGAAGTTATGAACTGCCTCCCCCGGAGTAAACTATTTTCATTTGCAACATCTTCAGGGTGTATGAGTTGGATGTCCTGGCACCATTTGATTTCAAAACAAACCCCTCATGGCTCAACACAAATAATAAAGGTAATTGGTTTTAATTTCCAACTTTGTCAATTAGTGAGTTAAATGCCTCAAAAAACAAAATAGTTTTTGTTTTATAAAAATTTACAACATATCAGGCCTTCCTCTCAGCCATCTGTATCTTATATCAGACTTCAAAAATTAATGTGGAAAAATGCCATCACAAATTTTAAAGTGGCTATTCGTGAAAGATGGGATAGAATGGAACAGTGGAAAAATTGAATAGAATTATTATATATTATATATATATATTTATTTGGTGATCTTGTAGGTAAATTTTTTGCACATTAAATATTTTTCAAAGATGAGGAAGAAGACTGATTTAATATATTAATGTAGAGAAATTCTCATGAGATATAGCATGGAAAATGAAGATGACAATTGTGTTTGTGTAGTGTAATTATTCATTTTTGTAGAACAGAGTAAAATACATGGTGTCAGTGGTAAGAAATCTGGAGAATTATGCAACAAACTGTTCTCTCCCAGCTGGGATGACAGAGGACTTTCATTTTCTGCTTTGTACATTTCTGCTTAGTTTGATTTTTCTTTCGAAAATAGGAAAAAAAAAAAAAAACATGTTCCAAAGGAAAAGTAATATGTGAGAGTACACTAAGAAAAAATTTATCTCTTTTAAATTCATAATTTTGGTTGAAAAAATAATTATTAATTAATATCTACTACATTCATTAGCCTTATGTATGTTAATAATAACAGTTACTTGTATTGAATATATGTCAAACATACTTGTTTTGGGGGGATTTGTGGTGAGTTCATCTCATCTTTAGAAAAATGAGATTTTAATGTTATTTTCATTATAAAATAATACACATAAATTAATGAAAGCTTATAAAATACCTATAAGTAGGGAGGAGAAAAAGAAGAAATTCAATCACAAACTTACTTTCTAAACATAATTATTCTCAACAGTCTGTTAAATTTCTTCCTACTCTTTTTTTTTTTTTTAATAAATTGGGATTTTTTAAACGTTACAATTCATTAGAAAACCACTGGACATGTTTTTTTTGGAACAAATATGCAAATATACAAAAATTGCCTCAAGCCAGAAAAACCAGATTTTTGAATATGACTTGTACAGGAAACATGGTCAGTCAAAATTACGGAATTCAAATTAAAAAGCTTTAGAACAACCCCCTCAAATGGGTAACCTTGTTTGGTGCTATTATCGACTCAATTTTGGGTAGACAAAGAATATGTTAGGAAAAAGAGACTTTCATTCTAATGAGACACAAGAGGTCCAACATTCTATCTTAACTTTCTCTTTATGTGCTTTCCTATTGAAGATAGAATTAACTTATTTTCTATCAAAACTGTCCACAATTGATAAGGAAATAGTCACAGTAAAGAATTAAGTAAGGGCAGTATGTGTGTTTTTTGGGAGGGTATTTAAAACTCAACGTTACTATTTAATTTTTGCCTTTGGGTTAGTCAATGAAAGATAGGAATGACACAGCTTATTGGAGAGGCTGTGTTTTTACATAGTGGAGATTAGTGAAGATCCCCAGGATGCCTGGCACAGTTTATATCATTCTCTCCTCTCACAAAACACTAACATTGTACAAAGATATCAATAAAACCTTAGCCTATTAGATCTTTAATTTTGGGCTTGAGGAGATAACTGCCATAACTCTTCAAAGTTGTTACTTTGAGAATTTAGACTTTAATCTTGGAGATAAAGTATAAGAGTAATCTCAGAGCCTTGGGCATGTAGTTAAGGTCAAGTTTCTTGTCTGTTTCAATGATTTTTGTCACCCAGGAGAGTAGGTTTAGCAAGGACACTGGAAAGTTTAAGCCTAGTTAAAACATTTTGATTACTAATATCTTTCTTTTGCATAGCAGAAAATAGATTACAAATTGCTTTCATTTTAAATTAAAATCCTCCCAACAATTTCTTGAGGTAGATAAGATAGCACTCCATTTCCCAGTTATAGAGAAAAAAGCAAGACTGACCCAGAGGTTAAAATTGTACTCAAGGTTTTATAACTCCTAAGCTCTGGGCAAGACTATAACACTGGTATCCTGACTTTAAATTTTGTACTACTTCTTTTAAATCATGCTTTCTTTCATATTATAAGCAAAGCATAAGCCTTTTTTTTTTTATCAATATAGGCAAATACAACTTGTTCAAGACTAAAATCAATGTCTCCAAGCAGCTGCAAGTTAACCTATAAAATCTGTCAATGCTGATAAAAGAGGCATCTTTTATTTCGCTAGAATAATCTGGAGGCTCTGAGAGCCACTGACAGAGGTAGAGGTGGACATGTGGTGAGAAGAGGTGGGGTCAGTGTGATACAGCAATGCAGTTCCTTCCACAGCCTCGATTTTAGGGAACAGGACATGCTGAACTGAACTTTGTTCCCATATGATAAAAAAAGGAGTTGGTATGAATTCGCCCTTCAACTTTTTGAAACCCGGTAAGTGAAATTAAACCAAATTGAGGAGGAGAAAGTATAAGGCCTTTCAAAAGAATGGCACTTGGGACTTGCTCACTTGGTTAGTGCCTTGTTCAGCATGAGACAATCACTGGCTTGCTGGTTAATAAATTACCTCTGCATGATATGATATAATGTGATTATTTTACATTTTGCTTTGAAAAATGGAGAGTTTGCCTGTCTAGAGTCATTGACTCCCGAATTTTAAGAACATACTAATCATTTGCTGAGTTTTTGTTTAAAAAGAAATGAAAGGTAATGTTTACAGAAAGTGATATCTTTACAAAGGGACCTTGATGGTATGTCACATGTATTTGTCACATATGTTTGACGGATCTCTCCTTCGAAACCACTATAGTCTTAAAGATCCACATCAAAGACAAGAGGCAAAAGGTTGACCCTTCACACGTTCAAGGCTTTTAGAGATTTGTGGTCCTGACCTGTAAGTAACTAGCTCCTTATACATGTTTGGGGAGACCACTCTGAGACAACGGGGTGGTTTAGAAGAGTGCCTCCATCCACACAAGTCCTTTCATCCATTGTTACCAGTTATGTGTCCCAGATGACTATCTGAACATGCCATTTTATTATAGGTCACGAAGGAACTCATTTCCAAGTAAGGCAATAACTGGGACCAGAGAAATATTATAAGTCATTGAACTCTTACATTTCTTTTTTTCATTTCTGAAAACTCAGAACTGAATTTTTCATTAGTTTTTAATATATCTTAAACAGAGAGTTGCAATCCAATTACAGATCAGCAGGTATTGGTTACAGGGTAACTTTTCCTTATTGTATTTTACTTTTAAAGTGACAAGTACAAAGAATGTGAAACAAATTATATACTGTTATTAGAGACAGAATATGTTAAAAAGTTCTCATCCAAATTTGGAAATTGTTAAGAGATGGGATATTTTGAAAATTCTTACCAAAATTTCTTCGCAGAGTAAGTTGTAATGGTCCTGTTACTAATTGTGTTTCAAAACTGTTAGTTTCTCTAGTTCCAAATAACTATATTCTTCATTCTATTTGCAGTTCTTCTAGTCTCAACACAGGTCACCTACTTTGTTTGCGGATTGCTTTTCATTCTGGTTGTAGAAGAATGGGTCTGGGATTATGCTATTTCAGTCACTATTCTTCATGTTGTCATCACTTCCACTGGTAAGCAAAATAAAATAAACAAAGAAAATATATTAAATCTGAGTTTGTACCTAAATTGCTTCACAAGAGTAAAACTTTGTTATATGCATATTGTCCTCTGATGGCTTAAGCATAAAAACTGATGATGCTAGTTCTCCTTCCCTCCCCTCACTTCTCCTCCCCCACTAAGTTCTTCTACCACTTCCTGGGAGGGGTTTTGATTGGCTACATCTTCTGATTCAAAACTACTGAATGTAGATGTTTCTTACTCTCCTGTCATGTTCAACTTGTCATCAGCTTGTAAAGGGTTTGCCTCCATTCAGAATACTCTTCTTCCAAAACCCTTTCTTGAGGTGGAAATTGAACAAAGGCTAGGAACAGGGCCCTGAGGAAACCCATCCTGGCAGGCTTGCAAACTTCCCCATAATAGTTATTCTACCAAGAATACCACATTCTTAAACTAAGGGGTTCTGTTTCTACCTGTGATCTTTGGAGTCAAAAGAAAATGAATTCAAATTCCAGTTCTACCTTTTTAATTAGGTGTGTAGTCTTAAGGGAAATCACAACATCATACACATTAGTTGCCTCCTCTATGGAGCAGGGAGACCTAAGGACCTTTTGATGAGAATGAGAAATTGTCTGACATAGTGGCTAAGCATATAATAATTACTCAGTAAATGACAGTTTCATCCGTTCTTTCATTCATCCATTCAAAATTTACTCCTCTATTATAACTTTTCTCCTTTCCCATCTTCCATTATTAAAAAAAAAATACTAGTCAAAGAATGGGTGGGAATCAACCACAAGTTATAATACAAAGTTATTATTATTTATTAACAACTTAAACTACTCTTATTTTTTTTTCAGTGCTGTGATCTTTGTCAGTCTCCAATTTAAGAATACACAATTTCCAAAGGAATTGTTACATCCTAGCGTCACTGTTATTAGAGAATGCTAGTATATCAGTCTCCTTGTCTCCAGACACATGCCCTCCCTTAGTAACTTTCAGAACCACTAAACCCCATATCTCAAATTCTCAATTTTACTTTGGGGCTAAGTTTACATGGAAGACAGCCATGGGAGAGTTGCAAAAGGGCTCTGGGTCATAGGGTGGCTGAATCTTCAAGGTTGAGATAAGCAATATGTACCAGACCCAGAAAAGTTACAGGGTAATTGTCTAACACATGGCACATAGAAAATACTTAAGAAAATACTTTAAGTTGAATAGAATTGAGTTCAGGGTGCAGTGGCTCAGAACTCCAGAGAAAGTCAGGTATCAAGGATTCGGGATGGCCTTAGGACCATCTGTTACATAACACTCAAATCAATTCTGTGAGCTGACCCAGGAAACTGACAGTTCATAACATGTTTCCTAGAAGAGGAGTTTCAGGTATCTGACTTAATAAATGACTTTGTAAACTATGATCTAAGTACAGCTTTGGGGCTACCTGATTTCATGAATGTGAATAAAATTTCTCTTTGTCATGTGGATATGATCTGACCAAACAGAAGTATTTCTTCATGTGGAAAAAATAATGCGTATTTTTAAAATGAACAACACCACTTTTTTTTTTCTTTTTCAGTTATGTTGGAGGTCCCCTTGACATCACATTGGTGGGCTGCTTTAGGTATATATGCATGATACCCAAATATATTATACACATATGTTTATGTATCATGTTCAACATAAATACTTATATATAAAGTGGGGTCATCAAAATATTTTTTATGTGGGTCAGGTAATTGGACTAGAAGACTGCTCAAAGGGTTCATCACTCTAAAACTGCATGGAATAAAACACTGGATATATATTTGTGACATATTCTTTTGGTTCTCTTTCAACATGAATGGCATTACTATTTTTATAGTAGCATTATTTCATTTACTTTTTTCTTCCCACAAATGGAACAACTGAATTCATCAATTTTACATCTAGTAAGAAAACTAACCCAGTAAAAGCGGACTTTTCTAAAGCTTTTTCTTTAGCTTAAGCTAGGTATTGACTACAAATATTTTTACATTTCCCCTTTTCAGTAAATTTGGCAATAATTTTTATTTAAGTATTGTCATGCTTAATGATGAGAAATGGAAATGCAGCATTTCACCACATTGTTTTCCCCAAAGCCAAATTATCTGTTTATAGTATCAGTATTATTTATATTACCATTAGCTCCCTTCATTACAGGTTAATTTTCCACTTCCCTTACATATCCGTAAGTCTTAGTGTGTACTCTTTTCTAATATTGTTTGGTTCATACAGAAAACACATGTAGAAAGTACTGATATTTTATTTTGAATGACACTTTTCAAAAATGCATATTTTTAATGAATCAGAAAGAAGATACCTGAAAGATGTGCTATCAGTATAAGTAGAAATGATCTTTTCTCTCTATGAAAAACAACAACTTGGGCGCCTGGGTGGCTCAGTTGGTTAAGCGACTGCCTTCGGCTCAGGTCATGATCCTAGAGTCCCGGGATCGAGTCCCGCATCGGGGCTCCCTGCTTGGCAGGGAGTCTGCTTCTCCCTCTGACCCTCCCCCCTCTCATGCTCTCTCTATCTCATTCTCTCTCAAATGAATAAATAAAATCTTTAAAAAAAAAAAAAAAGAAAGAAAAACAACAACTTATCCCTTGGATTTTCTTCACAATACCACAAAATTTACTAAGCCCTAGGCAATTCAGTCACATAGCCCATGCCACCTCGATGACAAGGAGAGTCAGGGTTGGCATCCTGGAATGGCCAAAAGAATTTGCTAAAATAGTTGGGTCACTATTTCAATTTCAAGAACTAGGGTTGGATTACGCAGAGAACGGTTGCCAAATGATGTTTGAGGTAACTTTCTTTGATTTTTCTTTGAGTTAAAAAACTTAGACACAAAATAATAGTGGCTAAACATCTTGGAAATTCTATCTCATGGTTTCGCACTGGTTGTGCGTCTTTGTGTGAGGAAGTTGTGCGGTCCTGCCAAGCCTCTGATCCACTAAGGGCTCTTACCTCAGGGACTTTTACCTTTCATGAGAGTTACACTGTTATCGTCATACAAGGAATAACAGATTTATGAAAGCCCTGTTAGGCTAGATTAACATTTTAAAACGAACAAGAATCTTGGGCCAATGAAAGAGCTAAAGGCATTTTCATATAACCAAATAGCTCAGGTAGGTAGACTTCTGTTTTCAAAATCTTTTCTACACTAAAAAATATTTTCCAAGTTAGAGGAGAGCATATCTTCCTTTTATAATTAGAGAGAAAATACCTTATAAAATATTTTTAAATAACAACAACACAAGACAAATGGCAGGTCTGAAGAGCTAAAAGAATTGAGAATTGTAAAATCCTTGGCATGTGCTTTGACTCCATTGCCTTTGAATTTCTGAGTTTTAAGAGCTCCTTACTATTAATTTGACAGAACCATGCATCTATTCCCTGAAGGAAGTTTTGAATTTCAACAATTTATCAGCACAGAATATATACCTACTGTCTCTTAGCTGAATCTATAAACTATCCTATTTCAAATGCTGTGTCAGTTTCAGGAACATTATTTTAGTTGTGACAATTGTTCTTATTCATAATCTCACCAATGAATTATTCATTATTGGTAGTTAACCAAAACTTCCCTTTCATTACTTGCAGGATCCGGCTTAATTTCAATGATATGTGGAGGCCAGGCTTTCGCATACTGTTTGTTCAAAGACAACTTTATCTATCCAGATCTGGATGAGTTTTAACAGAACAGCTGAATTAATTCGCCTCAGACTTTCTATATTATTATATACATTGTGTCGCAGCTAAATTGTATTTTTTTGTTCACACCGATATGCAAGGTTGAATTTATTCTAGATACTTTATAACCATAAAAAGAAAACGAGGTGTTAGTGGAGAGCAGAAGAATCCTAGGAAGGTATTCATGAGCAAAATGTTGCCAAACTCATAAAATGCATTGTTTACCAAAGTGTATTTGATAGAACGCTAGTTCTGTAGCATGTGAGTAGTACCACGCAAGGAAAAAAAGTTGCATGTTTAAATATATTTGTGGATTCCTGGGTTTATGTAAAACAGACGTTTATTTTAGGACCTCTCAGAACCTTCAACGTACTACTGTGAACAGGGCATCTCAAAGCAGCAGTACAAATTATGCACCATTTTGCAGCTGTATTTGACCCAGGGACACACTTTAGAATATGCTGATGTATCATGTGGAAAGTATAACATAGGTGAGAGCGGAGTTAAAACTGTTACAAATCTCTATAAGCAGAATTAGATTCTATTACTGTTCCATAGTGTTGTTTCTTGTAAAATTATTGCCTTTTTAAAAATATTAGTGTCCATTTCCTTCCTTAGACTATGTTCTTCTAACATAGTGCTTCTCAAAATTTAGTATGCATTTTGAATCACCTGGAAAACTTGTTACAAGGCAGATTTTGGTTTAGAGGGGCTGGGATGAAGCCAAAGATTCTGTATATCTTTTTTTTTTTGAGATTTATTTATTTATTTTAGAAAGAGAGAGACAGAGCACAGGGCGAGGGGCAGAGGAAAAGGAGAGAATCCTCAAGGCAACTCCTCACTAAGCATGGAGCCCAGTGCGGGGCTGAATCCCATGATGCTGAGATCATGACCTGAGCCAAAACCAAGAGCTGGGCGCGTAACTGACTGAGCCACCCAGGTGCCCCTAAAATTCTGTATATCTAAAAATTCCTGGAAAATGCCTGTCTGGTCCATGAACCACAGTTTGAGTAACAAGGTCTAAGTGGTTGGGACCAGATATTTTTTAAGGTTATATAGCTCTGTACTGCCAGTCCTATGTTTATTCAATAAATGTTTGTTGAATTAGATTAAAACTGAGGCGAGTTACACCTCCATAATTGTCTTAAATATTTACCACTTTTAAATGTAGTTAAAATACCTTTTAATATAAAAGAAGTGCATACCAAGGTTACAACTAAAATATAAATATAGGAAAAAGGATAGGAAAGTAACATTCACCACTTCCCCTCCATCCATATATTCCCACACACAAACATTTTTGGGAAACAATTAGAAACTAAATTAAACCAGCTCTGGAATTTTTTCCTAGATGACTCTTTTTACTCTAAAAATCTCTTTCTTTTGGGGTGCCTGGATGGCTCATTCAGTGGAGCATGTGACTCTTGATCTTGAGGGTGTGGGCTCGAGCCCCATGTTGGGTGTAGGAATTACTTAAAAATAAAATCTTAAAAAAAAAAAATCTATGTTTTCCATAAAGATTTGCATCCAACCACTAAGAAATGTCATGCTAATTATATGTATTTCAGGTAACCTTCCAAAAACTACTTTGTGTCGACCAGTTACTAGTTAGATAATTCAAACTTCTCATGCACATGTAAGTTTGAAAATAATGATACTCTCTTCCTTGCTTCTTTCTCACATGTACTTATTTCCACAAACTTTTGTCTTCCACCCATTATTCTCAATTTTCCCATTACTTTCCTCCAAAATATTTAGTCATGGAAGTAGCAAAATATGTAACTCACTAAATCAGTCAAAGGATTGTAAATTCCTATTATTAATAAAGACTTTGTGTCATCTTTAAAGGAAGGCAGCATAGGACAGCTATGAACAGGTCAGCATTATGATCTTTGATTCTCTAATTAAAACCCCACTGACAGCATACAGAAAAGAGTGTCTTGTTAGATATATAACAAAACTCAATCCTGCTGTATGAAAAATACAAATATCAAACAAATCACTGATGAGAAAGTTTGACCCTATAGAAACTCACACATGGAAGAGATTTACAGAAACATTAAAACTGCCTAAATAAGTTTGATAATTAAAAAAAGATTTGGTTGATTAAGTACTTTTTAATATACTGAGAATTAAGTTACACTAGTAAATTAGAATAACAATTTCTCCAGACTCAGAAGACCATAATATCTTGTCATTCTGTAGTGTAGCTTAATTAGCATGTTTATTTCTAGGATTAGGAATCCATCTGCTCAGGTAATTACTATTGTGTGAATCCTTCTCTTTATTTTTTTTTTTCTCCTGATCACAAGAATAATCTGTGATTTTCTTCTCTTACTCATTAAAGTGATTATCATTATCTATTTGATGACACCACTTGGCACACAAAAATTTAAAATACAATTAGAGTACATATTTTAGCTTAAATATATTGTAAATCAAACATAGCAAATAATAATCACTTTAGCTTTTATTGCTTTGAACTGTATATTAACTCAAAGACCAAGAGTCATGCCCACTTAACATACTTTTCCAGTGTCCCTCACAGAATCATAAGAAGATGAAATCCTACCCAGTATTTTGATGCATATTTTTGAGGCAGGACTGAATTTACTTACATATTTTTTTAAAAGGTAATACTTTTATGTCATGCACAACCTTCCATTAATATCCCTTCCATTACTATACCATTGTGGTATAATGTAAATCAATTTGCATATTCCTTTAATAATGTTATTATTTCCCATATGAATGAAAAATATCTTTACTTTTGCTGACAATGATCCCAAAATATATATATAAGGACTATTTTCATAGCTCTAGTGTAAAGATTAGGCTCCTATCTACAATTTAATGGGCTTTATTAAGCCAATGTACCCCAGTAGCTGAATTGATAATTTCAAAAGCTGTTTGCTATCACTCTAAAGCAGTAGGGATTATTCTATAGACATGCAAACAGGGGCACCTGGGTGGCTCAAGTTGTTAATATCTAACTCTTGCTTTCAGCTCAGGTTCATGAGTTCAGTGTCATGATCTCAAGGGCATGAGATTGAGCTCCATGTCAGGCTCTGCACTGACCGTGGAGCCTGCTTAAAATTCTCTCTCCCTCTGCCCTTCCCCTCCTCTTACCCTCTCCCTCTTAAATAAATAAGTAAGTAAATAAATAAATAAATAAATAAATTCTTTTATTTAAAAGAAATGTTAACATATATACTACGAGATAGAGAATTTTATGACAAACATCCTAAGGAGAAACAAAGGCATTTCCTAAAATTGTTGCTCCATAAACTTTGTAAACCTGAATTGCTAGGCAAATAAGTCTATAACAAGAACATCCATAGATATGTTTGTGGTAAAAATCTCAGAAAAGGGAAGAAACACAATTTGGTTCATATGAAGATAATCTAATTCTTCTACAGAAATTTCCTACTGCAGAAAAAGGCCTCATAAAAGATGTAAAAATTTAAGAATGTTTCACATTTTTAATAGAGGACAATAAAGTTACAACTTTTCCAAGCATTATGCTTTACTTACCTTAGCGTTTCTTTTAGATTTTCTTTTATTCTATCTAAATGTTCTGGTAGTTCAGTAACAAGAGGACCAAAGCATCCTTAAAAACAGAGTTAATTACCAACTGACTCTCTTGATGAAGAATATTCACTCTCTCCCATATGACCAATAATTCAAATAGGAAGGAATTAAAAATATTACCCCAATAATTACCTTAAATTAAATATTTAATAATTTAATAATAATAATTTAATAATAATAATAAATAAAAATATTTAATAATTACCTTAAATTAAACCTGCACAAAGTATCAGTTTGTTAATCTAGCTGATATCATAGTTATTTAAAACCGAACTCATCTTACTATTCCTGTATATCTCTTATATATTAACACTCTTAGAAATTATCACTGTAATATATTATTTATTGTTCAAAATAGGAAAATATAAAAGTTTTGAAGAAGACAATAAAGATCATTCATAATCTCAATTTAGTATTTGTGTGTTTGTGTGTGTGTGTGTGCAATATAAGTGAATAAAAATTTATATAGCTATTTCTTTTTTTAAATTTTATTTAATTTGAGTTAGAGAGCGTGAGCAGGTTGGGGGGCAGGGGGGCAGAGGGAGAGGGAGAAGCAGACTCCCTGCTGAGCAGGGAGCCCGATGACGCAGGGCTAGATCCCAGGACCCTGAGATCATGAGCTGAGCTGAAGGCAGTTGCTTCACTGACTGAGCCACCCAGGTGCCCCAACAGCCATTTTTTTATTATTGATGCTTAAGTTCTTTATAATTCTCTCTTACATTAAGTAAATAGATACACCTTCACTTGCATTCACAGGTATTTCTTTAAAATGGGTCACTAGGAGTGAAATTATTAGGTCATATGGTATAAATGTCTTTGAATTACTGAAAAATATTTCCAAATTGCCATTCAGAAAGTTTGAACCTATTTATTCTCCCACCAAAAGCCCTATTTTACTAACTCCTCCAACACAAAAATTGTCATTTTTACACTATTAATATGTGTCTATTTTACTATACTCCTCCTACACAGTCCCTATTTTACTATAGTCTCTATTTTGCTATACTCTTCCAACCCCAAAATTTTCATGTTTACACTATTAGTATGTGTCTATTAAATGACATTTTTACAATGCATATCAATACCTCAGTTATTACAACAAAATGATTTCTGTCACTGAGACCTAAATTAAGATGGTCAGGAAGCCTATTCTAATTTAGAGGAACTTAATTTCATCCTACTTCTGGAGTGGCCTTTAACAACAAATATAGATCAAATGCCTACCTGGTACAGGACATCAGTTACGTGGCCATCTATCCTTTCATTCAACCAGCCCACAAATATTTTTGCTAAGTTCTGGGGCTGTCATGCCCGGCACTAGAAATGATCAAATGCAGCACAGGTAAAGCAACATACTTAGTACTTGTTATATCTTTAACTGTTGTTGGGTAGATGATGGGACGTAATAGAAGAGATTTAATCTATTTGATGACAGGGATATGGTTTGTTCAATGTCATATAGCCAGCTCCTAGAATAGGGTTTGGGATGTATCAGACACATCATGTGCAGATAAATATTTGTTAAATGAGAAGAAAAAAACAAGTTTATTTCAAATTAATTGCATGTTGGAAGACTCTGGGAACATGTCCAACAATGGCACACCTGGGAGGTGATTGATCATTGTACTGATCCAGCCAAAGTCTTTAGTGTCAAAAGGAAAAGACATGCACAGATTGCCCTTGGAGAAAGAGGATACCCAGTAGCAAGGGAATGAAATGTTTAAGCTGAACATAATTGGACACATTACACCTTCACAATACTCATGTTAGAGCAGACTCAGAAAAACAACATTTTCAACTCCCAAGGTATTGGTGAGTAATGTGTATTTTATACAAGATTTTGGGGGGCAGATGGAGAAGAGGGTTATATTTCACTCACCATAGTGCACTTACTCATCTCCTCTTTAGACATCCTGGCTTTCTTCCCTATCTGCTGCCAATGACCATGTCTCTCTTTGCTTCCTCACCTTCTCTCCACATAGCCTCTAAAAATGCCCAATATGCCAGTCAGGTTCTGACCACAGTGAATATATATCAGTAACCAAAATAAAATCTTTTTTTTTTTTTTATTCTTATGTTAATCCCCATACATTACATCATTAGTTTTAGATGAAGTGTTCCATGATTCATTGTTTGTGCATAACACCCAGTGTTCCATGCAGAACGTGCCCTCCTCAATACCCACCACCGGCTAACCCATCCTCCCACACCCCCTTCCCTCTAGAACCCTGTTTGTTTTTCAGAGTCCATCGTCTCTCATGGTTCGTCTACCCCTCCGATTTCCCCCACTTCATTCTTCCCCTCCCGCTACCTTCTTCTTCTTCTTTTTTTTTCTTAACATATATGGCATTATTTGTTTCAGAGGTACAGATCTGAGATTCAACAGTCTTGCACAATTCACAGCGCTTACCAGAGCACATACCCTCCCCAGCGTCTATCACCCAGTCACCCCATCCCTCCCACTCCACCCCCCACTCCAACAACACTCAGTTTGTTTCCTGCGATTAAGAATTCCTCATATCAGTGAGATCATATGATACATGTCTTTCTCTGTTTGACTTATTTCACTCAACATAATACCCTCCAGTTCCATCCACGTTGCAAATGGCAAGATCTCATTCCTTTTGATGGCTGCATAATATTCCATTGTATATATATACCACCTCTTCTTTATCCATTCATCTGTCAATGGACATCTTGGCTCTTTCCACAGTTTGCCTATTGTGGACATTGCTGCTATAAACATCGGGGTACACGTACCCCTTCGGATCCCTACTTTTGTAACTTTGGGGTAAATACCCAGTAGTGCAATTGCTGGATCATATGGTAGCTCTATTTTCAAATTTTTGAGGAATCTCCATACAGTTTTCCAGAGTGGCTGCACCAGCTTGCATTCCCACCAACAGTGTAGGAGGGTTCCCCTTTCTCCGCATCCCCGCCAACATCTGTCGTTTCCTGACTTGTTAATTTTAGCCATTCTGACTGGTGTGAGGTGGTATCTCACTGAGGTTTTGATTTGGATTTCCCTGATGCCGAGCGATATTGAGCACTTTTTCATGTGTCTGTTGGCCATTTGGATGTCTTCTTTGGAAAAATGTCTGTTCATGTCTTCTGCCCATTTCTTGATTGGATTCTTTGTTCTTTGGGTGTTGAGTTTGATGAGTTCTTTATAGATTTTGGATACTAGCCCTTTATCTGATATGTCATTTGCAAATATCTTCTCCCATTCTGTCGGTTGTCTTTTGGTTTTGTTGACTGTTTCCTTTGCTTTGCAAAAGGTTTTTATCTTGATGAAGTCCCAATAGTTCATTTTTGCCCTTGCTTCCCTTGCCTTTGGCGATGTTTCTAGGAAGAAGTTGCTTCGGCTGAGGTCAAAGAGGTTGCTGCCTGTGTTCTCCTTTAGGATGTTGATGGACTCCTGTCTCACATTGAGGTCTTTTAACCATTTGGAGTCTATTTTTGTGTGTGGTGTAAGGAAATGGTCCAGTTTCATTCTTCTGCATGTGGCTATCCAATTTTCCCAACACCATTTGTTGAAGAGACTGTCTTTGTTCCATTGGACATTCTTTCCTGCTTTGTTGAAGATTAGTTGACCATAGAGTTGAGGCTCCATTTCTGGGCTCTCTATTCTGTTCCATTGATCTATGTGTCTGTTTTTGTGCCAGTACCATGCTGTCTTGATGATGACAGCTTTGTAATAGAGCTTGAAGTCCGGAATTGTGATGCCACCGGCTTTGCTTTTCTTTTTCAACATTCCTCTGGCTATGCAGGGTCTTTTCTGGTTCCATACAAATTTTAGGATTATTTGTTCCATTTCTTTGAAAAAAGTGGATGGTATTTTGATGGGGATTGCATTGAATGTGTAGATTGCTCTAGGTAGCATTGACATCTTCACAATATTTATTCTTCCAATCCATGAGCATGGAACGTTTTTCCATTTCTTTGTGTCTTCCTCAATTTCTTTCATGACTATTTTATAGTTTTCTGAGTACAGATCCTTTGTCTCTTTGGTTAGATTTATTCCTAAGTATCTTATGGTTTTGGGTGCAATTGTAAATGGGATCGACTCCTTCATTTCTCTTTCTTCTGTCTTGTTGTTGGTGTATAGGAATGCCACTGACTTCTGTGCATTGATTTTATATCCTGACACTTTACTGAATTCCTGTATGAGTTCTAGCAGTTTTGGGGTGGAGTCTTTTGGGTTTTCCACATAAAGTATCATATCATCTGCAAAGAGTGAGAGTTTGACTTCTTCTTTGCCAATTTGGATGCCTTTGATTTCTTTTTGTTGTCTGATTGCTGTGGCTAGGACTTCCAATACTATGTTGAATAGCAGTGGTGATAGTGGACATCCCTGCCGCGTTCCTGACCTTAGGGGGAAAGCTCTCAGTTTTTCCCCATTGAGAATAATATTCGCTGTAGGTTTTTCATAGATGGCTTTTATGATATTGAGGTATGGACCCTCGATCCCTATGCTCTGAAGAGTTTTGATCAAGAAAGGATGCTGTACTTTGTCAAAAGCTTTTTCTGCATCTATTGAGAGGATCATATGATTCTTGTTCTTTCTTTTGTTAATGTATTGTATCACATTGATTGATTTGTGGATGTTGAACCAACCTTGCAGCCCAGGGATAAATCCCACTTGGTCATGGTGAATAATCCTTTTAATGTACTGTTGGATCCTATTGGCTAGTATTTTGGTGAGAATTTTTGCATCCATGTTCATCAGGGATATTGGTCTGTAATTCTCCTTTTTGATGGGGTCTTTGTCTGGTTTTGGGATCAAGGTAATGCTGGCCTCATAAAATGAGTTTGGAAGTTTTCCTTCCGTTTCTATTTTTTGGAACAGTTTCAGAAGAATAGGTATTAATTCTTCTTGAAATGTTTGGTAGAATTCCCCTGGGAAGCCATCTGGCCCTGGGCTTTTGTTTTTTGGGAGATTTTTGATGACTGCTTCAATTTCCTTAGTGGTTATAGGTCTGTTCAGGTTTTCTATTTCATCCTGGTTCAGTTTTGGTAGTTGATACATCTCTAGGAATGCATCCATCTCTTCCAGGTTATCTAATTTGCTGCCATAGAGTTGCTCATAATATGTTCTTATAATTGTTTGTATTTCTTTGGTGTTGGTGTGATCTCGCCTCTTTCATTCATGATTTTGTTGATTTGGGTCATTTCTCTTCTCTTTTTGATAAGTCTGGCCAGGGGTTTATCAATCTTGTTAATTCTTTCAAAGAACCAGCTCCTAGTTTCGTTGATCTGTTCTACTGTTCTTTTAGTTTCTATTTCATTGATTTCTGCTCTGATTATTATTTCTCTTCTCCTGCTGGGTTTAGGCTTTATTTGCTGTTCTTTCTCCAGCTCCTTTAGGTGGAGGGTTAGGTTGTGTACTTGAGACCTTTCTTGTTTCTTGAGAAAGGCTTGTATTGCTATATACTTTCCTCTTAGGACTGCCTTTGCTGCATCCCAAAGATTTTGAACAGTTGTGTTTTCATTTTCATTGGTTTCCATGTATTTTTTTAATTCTTCTTTAATTTCCTGGTTGACCCATTCATTCTTCAGTAGGATGCTCTTTAGCCTCCATGTATTTGAGTTCTTTCCGACTTTCCTCTTGTGATTGAGTTCTAGTTTCAAAGCATTGTGGTCTGAAAATAGGCAGGGAATGATCCCAATCTTTCGGTACCGGTTGAGACCTGATTTATGACCTAGGATGTGATCTATTCTGGAGAATGTTCCATGGGCACTAGAGAAGAATGTGTATTCCGTTGCTTTGGGGTGGAATGTTCTGAATAGGTCTGTGAAGTCCATTTGATCCAGTGTGTCATTTAAAGTCTTTATTTCCTTGTTGATCTTTTGCTTAGACGATCTGTCCATTTCAGTGAGGGGGATGTTAAAGTCCCCCACTATTATTGTATTGTTGTCGATGTGTTTCTTTGCTTTTGTTATTAATTGCCTTATATAATTGGCTGCTCCCATGTTAGGGGCATAGATATTTACAATTGTTAGATCTTCTTGTTGGATAGATCCTTTAAGTATGATATAGTGTCCTTCCTCATCTCTTATTACAGTCTTTGGTTTAAAATCTAATTTGTCTGATATAAGGATTGCCACCCCAGCTTTCTTTTGGTGTCCATTAGCATGGTAAATGGTTTTCCACCCCTTCACTTTCAATCTGGGGGTGTCTTTGGTTCTAAAATGAGTCTCTTGCAGACAGCATATTGATGGGTCTTTTTTTTTAATCCAGTCTGTTAGCCTGTGTCTTTTGATTGGGGCATTTAGCCCATTTACATTCAGGGTAACTATTGAAAGATAGGAATTTAGTGCCATTGTATTGCCTGTAAGGTGACTGTTACCGTATATTGTCTGTGTTCCTTTCTGGTCTATGTTGCTTTTAGGCTCTCTCTTTGCTTAGAGGACCCCTTTCAAGATTTCCTGTAGGGCTGGTTTTGTCTTTGCAAATTCCTTTAGTTTTTGTTTGTCCTGGAAGCTTTTTATCTCTCCTTCAATTTTCAATGACAGCCAGCTGGATAGAGTATTCTTGGCTGCATATTTTTCTCATTTAGTGCTCTGAATATATCCTGCCAGTCCTTTCTGGCCTGCCAGGTCTCTGTGGATAGGTCTGTTGCCAATCTAATGTTTCTACCCTTGTAGGTTACATCTCTCTTCTCCCGAGCTGCTTTCAGGATTTTCTCTTTGTCTATGAGACTCGTAAGTTTTACTATTAGATGTCGGGGAGTTGACCTATTTTTATTGATTTTGAGAGGGGTTCTCTGTGCTTCCTGGATTTTCATGCCTGTTTCTTTCCCCAAATTAGGGAAGTTCTCTGCTATAATTTGCTCCATTATACCTTCTGGCCCTCTCTCTCTTTCTTCTTCTTCTGGGATCTCAGTTATTCTAATGTTGTTTCGTCTTATGGTATCGCTTATCTCTCGAATTCTGCCCTCGTGATCCAGTAGTTGTTTATCTCTCTTTTTCTCAGCTTCTTTATTTTCCATCATTTCATCTTCTATATTACTGATTCTCTCTTCTGCCTCATTTATTCTAGCAGTTAGTGCCCCCATTTTTGATTGCACCTCATTAATAGCCTTTTTGATTTCTACTTGGTTGGATTTTAGTTCTTTTACTTCTCCAGAAAGGGTTTCTCTAATAACTTCCATATTTTTTTCAAGCCCAGCTAATATCTTTAAAGTGATGATTCTGAACTCTAGATCTGACATCGTACTAATATCCGTATTGAGTAGGTCCCTGGCAGTCGGTACTACCTCTTGTTCTTTTTGTTGAGGTGATTTTTTCTGTCTTGTCATTTTGTGCAGAGGAGAATAGATTAATGAGAGAACAAAATGCTAGCAGAGTAACCACGTCCCCAGAAAATATACTCTAAACAAATCAGAAAATACCTAAAGCAGTGGGATAAGAAAGGGAAAAAGAGAAAAAAGAAAAAGAAAAAAAAGAAAAAGATAAAGATAAAAACAAAAACAAACAAAACAAAACAACAACAACAAAAAAAAAAACAGAATGTGATCCAATATGATCAGGCTGGTATATAGATCAGTGCTACTCACTAGATTTGGGGTGTATTTTGGTCTTTTAGAAGAAAGTGCCTCCCAAAATTTTAAAGAAAGAAAAACTTATATATGTACAAAAATAAGGGTTGATATGATGAAGGGATGGAATATGACTGTAAAAATGGAAATTATAAAAAATTTTATAAAAGGAATTGATAAGAAGTTGTTTGAAAAAAGAAAGAAGAGGATTTAAAAAAAGAAAAAAAAAAGAAAAAAAAAGGGAGAGGATGTGATTAGGTAGGGGAATAGAAAACACCATATACTAGAGATTTAGGGTATATTTTAATCTGTTAGAAGAAACTATCTCAAAATTTTAAAGAGAGAACAACTTATATATATAAGCCAAAAATATGGGTAACTACTATGAAGGGATAGAATATGACTCTAAAAATGAAAATTTTTTTTTAAAAAAAGGGATTGATAAGATGTTGGTTGAAAAAGGGAAAAAGAAAAATTCAAAAAGAAATAAAAAGACAAAAAGACAGTTAAAAAAAATTAACTTTGAAAGACTAAAGAATCATGGTAAAAAAGCCGTGAATTCTATGTGCAGTATTCCCCTAGCGCTGGAGTTCTGCCGTTCTCATTGATCGGTAAACTCGGTCTTGGCTGGCTGTTCTCGCTGATCTTCTGGGGAGGGGCCTGTTGCCGTGGTTTCCAAACGTCTCTGCCGGAGGCGGAATTGCCCCGCCCTTGCCCCCTCCCGGCTGAGTAATCTGCTCGGGTTTGCTCTCCGGGGCTTTTGTTCCCTGCGAGCTTTCCGTACAGCTTTGGAGGCGGAGAGTGAAAATGGTGGCCTCCCAATCTCTGCCCCGGAGGAGCCGGGAACTCGGCCCGCTCCTCAATGTGCCCCCAGAGAAAAGCCGTCAGTTACTCCCGTCTCCCCGGTCTCCAGCTGCACTCCGTGCTCACCCGGCCCGTGACTGCGCGTTTCTATCTCTGGCACCCGACCCCGGGTGGAGTCTCCAAACCCAGCAGATCCCTGCGGTGCACTCCCGCGCGGCTCCTCCCCGGGGGAGGAAGGTGAGTCTCCCCGGATCTGCCGCTTGTTGGGTCCCTGCTGGAGGAGCAGGGGCCCGACTGGGCCGCGGATCACGGTTTATGGCCACCCCGAGCTGAGAGCCCGCGCCTGGGCTCCGCCTCTGCAGCCGGCTTCCCTGCTCCGTTACCTGGGAGCTCTGCCGCACTCAGGCACCCCCGGTCTCTCTGTGACCCCGAGGGTCCTGAGACCACACTGTCCCGGAGGGTTGCACCCCCCGCTTAGCCACCAGAGTGAGGTCCCTCCGCGGAGCAGACTTTGAAAAGTTCCGACTTTGTGCTCCGCGGCTCTATCACTTGCCAGAAGCGGCCGACGGAGGCCCCTCCCCCGCCGTGTATCCTCCCGAATATCGCCGCGGATTCACTTCGCCGCACGTCCTACCTTCCAGAAAGTGGTCGCTTTTCTGATGAGAGAGTTGTTGCTCTTCTTTTCTTCGATCTCCTGTTGAGTTTGTAGGTGTTCAGATTGGTTTGATCCCTATCCAGCTGAATTCCTGAGAGGAGACGAAATCCAGGTCTCCTACTCCTCCGCCATCTTGCTCCGCCTCCAAATCTTTTTTTTTTTTAAAGATTTTATTTATTTATTTGACAGAGAGAGACACAGCGAGAGAGGGAACACAAGCAGGAGGATTGGGAGAGGGAGAAGCAGGCTTCCTGCTGAGCAGGGAGCCCCATGCGGGGATCGAACCCAGCACCCTGGGATCATGACCTGAGCTGAAGGCAGACGCTTAACAACTGAGCCACCCAGGCACCCCCAAAGTAAAATCTTTATTGTTACTCGAAGAACAACTCTCCTTTGTTCCTCTGACATGTCCCTACAGGTTATCACCCCAAACTCTTGCAAATGACTTTGCAAAATCTTCACCTCGTCCAAAGACATTGAATCTCTTCTCAGCCAAATGTGGCTGCTAGAAAGGAAATGCTCTGTGTATGTTTTAGAGTAGTTCTCTCCAACAACTTTCTGCAATGACAAATATTTCCATTTCCATATTCTAGGTCGGTGCTGTCCTGTGCACCAGCCACTAGCTACACATGACTATTGAGCTCTCAAATATACCTACAGTGATTTAGGCACTGAACTTTTTAAATTTAATTTTAATTATTTTAAATTTAAACTAGTGGCTGCCGTAGTGGATGGTGTAGATCTCGAGGCTCTCCTCCCCATTTACAAGGAGAAAATAGCACCATGGGCAGATATTATAATTCCCAATCAGGCTGAGGTTTGTTTTTGGTTTTGTTTTAAGATTTATTTATTTATTTATTTTAAAGAGAGAGAAGGTGCACACATGCATGAGCGAGGGGAGGGGCAGAGGGAGAGGGAGAGAAGCAGACTCCCCACTGAGTGTGGAGCCCCATGCGGAGATCGATCTCAGGACCCTGAGATCATGACCTGAGCCGAAATCAAGAGTCATGCTTAACCGACTGAGCCACCCAGGCACCCCACTCAGGCCGAGTTTTAAGCTATTATGAAGGGTAGAAAGATCCATCCACAAAAAGACGTATTAGAGGTAAAGGACATGCTTCCCTCCATGGTCAAGACTAAGTCTGATGCCCCCAATTCTCTGGTAATCAACTGTTTGATTGCACTGGGAAATCAGAGGATTAAAAAACCCATCAGTTCCATAGTAACAGATGGAGATGTACAAACTGGACACTGTCTCGGTGTCGGGGAGAATATGTTCTCTGCCATGGCCTGGCATGAACGTCCCAGAAGCTGAGCAATCTCGAAGTGGCTTGTGAAAAGTAATTTTCCATCGTGTACTACATTCTTCAGAGGACTGTAAAATGAGCAAAGCCTAAGTGGGAATAGGAATGGAGCCCATCCCAGTTTGCTGGAACTCAGGAGGAACCAAAGGAAAAAGTGTATAGAAAACTCAGAGATTGTCATCCAGACCAGTATGCGCAAAGGCCGTGTGTACATGGTTCAGTAATAGCCAATTTGTTGATGTCCTTATTTTCTTTCATATAAAAAATGTAACTTCTATCTTAGAGCTATGACTGAAATTTATTTTTTTTTTCCTTTCATGAGTGTCTAGTATCAACAACTTTTAAATGTGGAACTGCGCTGGCCATGCTTTAAAAAAAAAAAAAAATCACAGAAATTTGTAATCTGGAAACTAAGCTCTTCTTTCCCTTCCCTTTAAAGTCCTCTTGGTCTTCCCCTGGATAACTAATACCATGTTTTCAGACTGTGAGGAACACTTGAGTAGTAGTGTATTACAAGCTATCAGCTTCCAATTGGATTGATGGAGTCATGGAAAAAATTACACAGAAATTGGACGAGGGATTGCATACCATATTATGTAACTATTTTTATGGTCGCAGTGGCTTTCACCACCGTGTATCGTTCTATATCTTGAATGGTTTGAGGACTTAAATTAGCTCTGAGAATAATTTAGGTTTTAACTGGTTGTTTCCAGAGGAGACTGTCAAATGTATTTGATCCCATTGTAATAACTACCCTCTTTGCTTTCCCCCAAAATGTTTTATAACATTTTCTTAATTTGTTGCTCTTATAGCCTTTTTAGTTTAGATATTTCAGTCTTTTATGTGACACTAAAAAAGAAATTTAGTAAATTAAGATTTATATAGGAGCTATCAAGTTGGACTTGCAGTGTCTTTTCTGGCAATCCAAAGTAGTCAGCGAGTCTTGTAATGAGTATGTCAGTGGTACCTGGTAGTAAATTATAGGCCTCTCTTTCTAGGAAAGTAATGTAATAAGATGACAAAGATGCTAATAGAATGAGGGCTGGAACTCGGCAGAAAAATTAGTATTGGGTGCCTTTTAAAACTTCTGAAAAATGCTGAGGTTTTCCTGATTACCAGAATGGTACGATATGTTAAGCACTGCATGCAACATATCGTTGTTGACACCGTTGATAAGTGCATCAATACAGGTATCTGCTTATAGCCAGATACAAGGACCACGGTGGGTTTTCTGACCCTTTGGGTAACACCCTCCCACTGTGGAATTGTTATATTTATTTGATCCAGTGAATTGACTACTGCTCTCCCCTTCTTTATCCCATCCTTCTGTACCAGGTTTTGGGGCAAGATTATTCTTTTGCAAGTAGACTAATGCCTGCTTCTGGTCTTGGCAAATGCCAGGAAGCTTTGTGCCAAAGCCAGCAGCAGATCTCAGCCACCGTGGAAAATTCCAGTCATAAAGGAGGATGTTAGCACCAAGAGCAGAACTGTGAACAAGCTGCCTTTGACAGCTAGATTTGGGTAGATTTGACACAAATCCAATTGCCTTCCATATCAACAGCTTAACTTTACCTGGAATGGGAGGTCACCGTAGATGTTTCTGTGGGTACAGGTCTTTCTAAAGACCTTGGCTTGCCTCCCTGTCTCAATCCCATGAAAGGGATAATCTACCTCCCCCCATTCCAATCACCCAGGGTGTCATTTGAGATATCCCCAAGAACCTGAAGTGAGTGAAAAGCTTTTCATTTTTAGGAGCCACAAAGCTCCATTAGAACTATTGAAAGAATGTAGCAAAGTTGTGGGAAACAAGATAAACATAAAAAAAAAAATTCGTAGTATCCCTCTCCAAGAGCCAATTAGAAAATATCTCAAATAAAGATCTTATTTAAAATAGCAATAAAATCAGGGCACCTGGGTGGCTTAGTCAGTAAGCATCCAACTCTTGATTTCTGCTTAGGTGGTGATTTTCAGTGTTGTGAGATAGAGCCCCACATCAGGATCTGTGTTGGGTATGGAGACTGCTTAAGATTCTCTTCCTCCCTGTCCCCCTTATAATACAATAATAAAATCTTAAGTTATCAGGAATAAAACCAAACAGTTATGTGTAAATTTTAAAAACTATGTTGAAGTACATTAAAAAGGCACTGACAAATTACCCCACCCCTCCCACCCACCTTGCCTCCAGCAACCCTCAGTTTGTTTCCTATATTTAAGAGTCTCTTATGGTTTGCCTCCTTCTCTGTCTTTATCTTATTTTATTTTTCCTTCATTTCCCCTATGTTCATCTGTTTTGTTTCTTAAATTTCACATATGAGTGAAATTATATGGTATTTTTCTTTCTCTGACTGACTTATTTCATTCAGCATAATACCCTCTAGTTCCATCCATGTTGTTGCAAAGGCAAGATTTCATTCTTTCTGATGGCTGAGTAATATTCCATTGTATATACATATATACACCACATCTTCTTTATCCATTCATCAGTTGATTGACATTTGGGCTTTTTTCATGTTTTGGTTAGAGTAGATAGTGCTGCTATAAACATTGGGGTGCATGTGCACCTTCAAATCACTATTTTTGTATCCTTTGGATAAATACCTAGCAGTGCAATTCCTGGGTCATAGGGTAATTCTATTTTTAACTTTTTGAGGAACCTCCATACTGTTTTCCAGAGTGGCTGCACCAGTTTGCATTCCCATTAATGGTGTAAGAGGGTTCCCCTTTCTCCACATCCTTGCCAACATCTGTTGTTTCCTGAGTTGTTAATTTTTACCATTCTGACTAGTGTGAGGTGGTATCTCATTGTGGTTTTGGTTTGTATTTCCCTGATGATGAGTGAGGCTGAACATTTTTTCATGTGTCTATTAGCCATTTGTATGTCCTCTTTGGAGAAATGTCTGTTTATGTCTTCTACCCATTTCTTAACTGGATTTTTTATTTTGAGGGTGTTGAGTTTGGTAAGTTCTTTATAGATTTTGGATACTAGGCCCTTATCTGATATGTCATTTGAAAATATCTTCTCCCATTCCATGGGTAGCCTTTTAGTTTTGTTGATTGTTTCCTATGCTGTGCAGAAACTTTTTATCTTTTTAAAAATAAAAATTTTATTTATTTGAAGGAGAGTGCACAAGTGAGAGAGCACAATTGGGGGGATGGCAGAGGGAGAGGGAGAAGTGGGCTCTCCATTGAGCAGGGAGCCAGATGCAGAGCTCGATCCTAAGACCCCAAGATCATGACCTGAGCCAAAAGCAGATGCTTAATGGACTGAGCCGCCCAGGCACCCCAGAAACTTTTTATCTTGATGAGGTCCTAATAGTTCATTTTTTGCTTTTGTTTCCCTTGCTTCCGGAGACATGTCTAGTAAGATAAATAATACAATGTGAAGTTACTTGCAGTTTATATAAATACAAAGGAGTAGTATCTGAATATAGAAAGCATTTGTATATTTGAGTAAGAAAATACAAGTAACTCAGGGACACCTGGGTGGCTTAGTTGGTTAAGCATCTGACTCATGAGCTCAGCTCAGGTCAGGTCTTGACCTCAGGGTCGTGAGTTCAAGCTCCGCACTGGGCTCCACACTGGGTATCCTTAAAAAAAAAAAAGAAAGAAAATACAAGTAACCCAACAAAAAAAATGAACAAAGAATATAAACTGGAAATTAAGAAAAAGGAAAGAAAGTCAATATATGTGTGAAAAGATGTCCAACCATATTAGAAATCAAGAAAAATTAATTTTAAATAGTTATAAAACATAACTTCTTACTAAATGAATAAATACCTGAAATCAAAATTTGATATAATCAAAGTCTATTTTCAATTTTACTTGACGTGGCCAAGTGGCACATCAAAGTCAATTTGCACTTCCATTAGCAATACGTAAGAGTGACTGTGCCCCCACATCCTGGCCAACACTTATTCCTCTCCATTTTCCTGTTAATTGTACTCCATGGAGAACGATGTTGAGAGCCTGCACAAGCATTGCACATGCTTAATTGAAGTTCTTTAATGACTAAATTTATGAGGTTGATGAAAATAGGATTTTCAAATGGAAATACTTGGTGAATGGGCATATGAAGTTAAGTCTCAGGTAGCCTATTTCAAAGAGCATTTTTAATGTTGCCTATGAATCTAAAATTAATAATGAGTGATCAAACTATTATAATAAAAAGATAATTCACAGAGGTCTGTCATAATTTGAAAACTTACTAATGTTACAAACTCACTGAAGATTCTAATCCTTAGGAATTTCTGTTCCAAATATAGCTTCAAAATACCATGGCACAAACAAGGTAGATGATATGTCATATTGTTTAAAATAAACATAGGTGAGGGGCACCTGGGTGGCTCAGTTGGTTAAGCGACTGCCTTCGGCTCAGGTCATGATCCTGGAGTCCCGGGATCGAGTCCCGCATCAGGCTCCCTGCTCAGCGGGGGGTCTGCTTCCCCCTCTGCCCTCTTCCCTCTCGTGCTCTCTGTCTCTCATTCTCTCCCTCTCTCTAATAAATAAATAAATAATCTTTAAAAAAAATAAATAAAATAAACATAGGTGAAATTCATCATCCCATCATGTGGAGCTCAGTTATCATATATGTGATTCTTTTTTGCTATGAGGACAAATATATTGCTTGGTCCTATGAAGCCAGGCTCAAACACACTTCAGTTTTTACAGGATGTATTTGTATGAATGAAATATAATGAGGTATAAAGAGTTGGGTATTTTTCCTAGCACTTATAAAATCCAAACTGAATCTGATTTGATAATTTTATGAAGGTTTAAATTAAAATGTTCATTTTTCTTTTTTGTGCTCCTACTTACATAGTGAAAAGGTTAGGATAAGTGGTACAAAGTTTTGGCTTTGTCATTTGGACAGATCATGTGAATTCATTTTCATGGTTATTAACTGATACTTTTCCTACAAATGAGTTCTCCTGGTCACAAAGGAAATTGTCATTTATTGACTTACATGTTTGAAAAATCTAGAACTATGCTGGCTTCAGGTAAGGCTTAAAATTGCAGCTCAACATTTAGTTTATTGTTCTCTATTTTCTCATCTGCTTCCTTGTGGAGGCTCTATTCTTGGCAGGTTTCTCCTCATGTTTCCTATTTGGTTGCTCGTCTTCCTTGTTAGATACAGTGGGACAGAGCAAGGATGTTTCTTTCCCAGAAGTCTCTGTCTGGTCTTATTGGCTCACATTCTGTCCTGAACCAATCACTGAGACCAGAGCAATGGGATGTACTGTTTGGCATAAGACAATCTGAGCTCACTGTTGGAGAATAGGGGAGTTGAAGAAGAGTGTCAGCTTCCCTTGAAACCCATGAGTTACTTGATGGAAATAGAATACAAGAATGAAAATTGGGTTTCTGGATAAGAAGTTTAAACAGCAAATGTGTAGCCTACCTATCAAAGGGAGCTACAGTTTAGTTGTAAATATAAAGTAAACATAAATGAAACAATGAATGGGCAATATGGTATTATAAAACAATACTACATATTGGTAATAATTGGTAATAATTGTTTAATTACAAAATGCACAATAATAGAGGAACAGAAGAAAGTACAAAAAAATCCCCACAACATTCTATTGTGGTTTTGTATCATCAGAAAATGCCCCAAATATTTATCAAACACCCACTCTGTGCCAGGACCTGGGCTAGGCTCTGTCACTTACTCATAAAGTTGTTGCCCTTTGTGACCTTAAGACTGAGATAACACCCACCCTACCTCCTACTTAGAATCAAAGAAAGTATAGCATAATACCCTCTAGTTCCATCCACGTTGTTGCAAATGGCAAGATTTCAGTTTTTGATGGCTGCATAATATTCCGTTGTATATATGTACCACATCTTCTTTATCCATTCATCTGTTGATGGACATCTAGGCTCTTTCCATAGTTGGGCTATTGTGGACATTGCTGCTATAAACATTGGGGTGCATGTGCCCCTTTGGATCACTGCAACCAAAGACATATTTAAAAAATACAACATAACCAAGTAAAATTTATCTCAGGAATACAAGGTTGTTTCAAAAGTAGAGAATTTATTAGTATAATATGCCATTCAAAATTTTTAAGAAGAAAAATTGTATCATTATCTCCATAGATGTTAAAAAAAAAGCTCTTGGAAACCATTAACACCTTTTCCTAATAAAAATAGTCAAAAAGTAGGATTTGATAAATACTTTCTTAAGATGACAAAATATACATTCCTTGGTCCCAAAGCTAGAATCTTACTTAAGGGGAAACATTAAAGAGGAACAAAGAGAAGTTTCCACTGCCATCAACATTGTGCCAGCAATGTCAGTCAAGCAATTAGATGAGAGAAATCAGAGGTATAAGAATTGGAGAAGAAATAAAATTATCTCTATTTGCAGATGTTACAATCTTATACCTGGTTTTATACCCAGAAAGACCCGAGACAACTAATGATAAACTCAAACAATCAAAGAATTTAGTAATGTAGCAGGCTATGAAATTAACACATAGAAATCAATAGCAATTGTTTATAAAAATGATAGTCAGGTAGAGAAGGCATTATTAGGGAGAAACCTCATTTACATTAGCAACAAAGAAGATAAAATACTTAGGAATAGATTTAACAATACATGTTCAAAACCTATATGAGCAAAACTTCAAACACTCCTGAAAGACATAAATGTAGACTTGAACAAGTGGAGAAACATTCTTATTCTTGGATGGTAAGGCTCACCATCATGAAAATGTCAGTCCCCTATGCAAATTCATAAATCGAACTCAATCTCAATAAAATATATCAATAAACTTCATGTATAAAAATAAACATGCAAGATATTAAACTCTAATTAGTGACCAGAGTTGCTTCTTTTTCCCCGAGACATAAGTTAGTAATTCTGAAATTACTTTTCATATATTCTAGGATTGAATAAATAAATAAATACATATATTTTTGATAGTGAAAGCCAGATTTCTCATGGTTGTAGAAGATAATGATAAATACAGAAGGGGAATGATAGAATAAACCCTAATGTGTGGGACTGGAATAAACCCTAATGTGTGTGTATGAACTCATGGGGACATGAATAGAAAGATATGAATGGATATAGCTATATATGGGTCTGTATATGTATATGTGCATGTCTTGTGCATATAAATGCACATTGTATGTATATATGATATAGAAAACTGTGTGTGCATGTGTGTGTGTGATGTGTGTGTGTATATATCTCCCAGTTCTATCCTCTAAGATTACTACAAGCAATGAAACTACAATAGCAATGAATACCCTTAGCACCAGATCTTGTTTTCTTTTTCTTTCTTTTAAGATTTTATTTATTTTATTTGAGTGAGAGAGAGAGAGAGCAGTGGGGGAGAGAAGCAGATTCCCCACTGAACAGGCAGCCCAATGTGGGGCTCGATCCCAGGACCCTGAGATCATGATGTGAGCCGAAGGCAGAAGCTTAACCAACTGAGCCATCCAGGTGCCCCCCAGATCTTGTTTTCTAAATACCATTCTTCACTAAAAGAAAACAGTGTTCCTTGGGAAAATGGTTGATTAAGGGCTGGATCAGGAAAGAATAAGATAACATTTTGTGGTGCCAAATGTAAAAAAGTAACCAAAAGAGGATGGGGACATCAAAAGGACACAGGAGCCAGCCTGATGGGGCTCCCACTGTCAAAATCCAGGACAATTTGAGTGTTAAAATAAAGATAGTAAATTTAAGGATTATACACTCTTAATAAAATAAGAGTCCATGAGTAAAATCAACAAACAAACAAGCAAGCAAATTGGGAAACAAAAGCTAAACTTTTCCTTACAGGAGAAAGCCAACTCATATATCTAGAAGGATTGATGGAATTTTTAAATTGCCATTTGCCAGCTATCATAAAAATAATTTATTCATCTAGTTTAAGGAGTAATAGATAACCCCACAAGATCTTTCTTTAATTGCAAAGGGTAAAATATAATTACAATAGAGAAAACTGGCAGATACCACTTTAGACAAATGATCCAAGTTAACATTACTAGTAATGGGACTAATTAATAGCATGTACCGCCTTTATGATGCACTAGGAAGAATGTAACATCACTTCTGTGGCATTCCTGCCACAAGTGAATAATCTGGATCTAATCTTAAGGGTACAAGAGATAAACCCAAAGTTTAGGTATATTTACAGAATAACTGGGCTGTATTTTTCAAAAATGCCAATTTCATAAAATTCAAAGAAACACTCAGAAATGTTTCCAGATTAAAGGAGATTTAAAAGACATGATGTGGGCAATTTGGCAGGGAAAAAAAACAAAAGGGATCTAAATTGAAAAGGAAGAAGTAAAATTGTCATTATTTGTGGAGACAAGATTTTAAATCTAGAAAACCCTAAGGACTTCACCAAAAATTGGTTAGAACTAATCAATGAATTCACTAAAGTTGCAGGGTACAAAATAAGTATACAAAAATCTATTGTATTTTATATCCTAACAATGAACTATCAGAAAGAGAAATTAAGAAAACAAATCCCCTTTATAATTGCATCAAAAAGAATAAAATACCCAAGAATAAATTTAACCAAGTTGGTGAAAGACCTGCACAGTGAAAGACCGGTACACTACAAAACACTGAGAAAAGAATTGGAAGACACACATAAATGGAAAGATATGCCATTCTCATGATTTGAAAGAATTAATATTGCTAAAATGTTGATATTACCCAAAACAATCTACAGATTCAATGCAATTCCTATCAAAATTCCAATGGTATTTCTCACAGAAATGTAACAATCTAAAATTTGTATAGAACCACAGTAGATCCCAGATAGTGAAAGCAATCCTGGGGGGTGGGGGTGGGGAACAAAGCTAGAGACATCACATTCGCTGGTTTAAAACTATACTAAAAAGCTATACTATTCAAAACAGCATGGTATTTGCATAAAAACAGATACATAGATTAATGGAACAGAATAGGGAGCCCAGAAATAAACCCATGCTTATATAGACATCAAAAGGACACAGGAGCCAGCCTGTGTTTACACAGCCAATTAATTTACAACAAAGGAGCCAAGAATACACAATGGGGAAGGGACAGTCTCTTTAATAAATGGTTTTGGGAAAGTTGGACAGCCACATGCAAAACAATGAAACTGGACCACTATCTAACACCTTACACAAAAATTAACTCAAAATGGATTAAGACTTGAATGTAAGGCCTGAAACCATAAACCTCCCAGAAGAAACCATAGGTGGTAATCTCCTTGACATTGGTCTTAGTGATATTTTGTTGGATCTGGCTCCAGAAAAAGCAAGAATAAACAAGTGGGACCGCCTCAGACTAAAAAGTTTCTTCACAGAGAAGGAAACCATCAACAAAATAAAAAGGCAACCTACCGAATGGGAAAAGATATCTGCAAATCATATATCCAACAAGGGGTTAATATCCAAAATATATAAAGAACTCATACAACTCAATATTTTTTTAAAAAAGCAATCTGATTTAAAAATGGGCAGAGAATCTGAATAGACATTTTCCCAGAGAAGACATACAGATGGCCAACAGACACAAAAAAATGCTCAACATCACTAATCATTAGGGAAATGCAAATCAAAACCACAATGAGATATCACCTCACACCTGGAATGGCTATTATCAAAAAGACAAGAAATGACAAGTGTTGGTGAGGATGTAGAGAAAAGGGAACCTTCATGTACTGTTGATGGGAATGTAAGTTGATGTGGTCACTATGGCAAACAGTATGGAGTTTCCTCAAAAAATTAAAAATATAAATAACATATAGCCTAGCAATTCCACTTCTGGGTATTTATCTGAAGAAAACAAAAACAGTAATTTGAGATCTATGTATTCCAAGTTTATCGCTGTATTCTTTTTTTTAAGGTTTTATTTATTTATTTGACAGAGAGAGAGACAGCGAGAGAGGGAACACAAGCAGGGGGAGTGGGAGAGGGAGAAGCAGGCTTCCTGCCGAGTGGGGAGCCCGATGAGGGGCTCGATCCCAGGACCCTGGGATCATGACCTGAGCCGAAGGCAGACACTTAATGACTGAGACACCCAGGCGCCCCTTATTGCTGTATTCTTACAATAGCCAAGATATGGAAACAATCCAAGTGTCCATTGATAGACGAATGGATAAAGAAGATATGTATACATATACAATAAAATATCACTCAGCTATAAAAAAGAATGAGATCTTTCCATTTGTGACAACATGGATGGACTTGAGGTTACTCTGCTAAGTGAAATAAGTCAAAGAAAGACAAGTACCATATGATTTCACTTATATCTAGGATCTAAAAAAACAAAACAAATGAGCAAACAAAACAAAACAAAACCCATACATACAGAGAACAGACTGGTTGTTGCCAGAGGGAAGGAGAGTTGGTGGGTGGGGGAAATGGGTGAAGGAGATCAAGAGGTACAAACTTCCAATTGTAAAACAAGTAAGTTGTGGAGATATAATGTACAATATGGTGACTATAGTCAATAATATTGTATCACAAATTTGGAAGTTTCTAAGAAGATAAATCTTAAAAGTTCTCATCACAAGAAATAATGTTGTAAATGTGTGTGGTGACAGATGGTAAATAGAGTCAGTGTGGTGAATGTTTCACAATACATACAAATGTCGAATCATTATGTTGTACACCTGAAACTACTACCGTGTGGTATCTCAGTTATGCTTCACTTTTAAAAAAATAAATAAAAGACATGACCTGGGATTTTCTTTTGTTATAAAGAACATTACTGGGGCAATTGACAAAATCTCAATAAGGTCTGGAGATTATATAATACTAGTGTTTCAATGTTAATTTCCTGATTTTAATCATTGTGCTATAATTAAAGAATTCCTTGTTTGAAAACAAACAAAAGAATTCCCTGTTCATAGAAAATATTCACTAAATATTTATGGGAAAGAGGGCATTGTATCTGCAACTTATTCTTTTTTTTTAAAGATTTTATTTATTTATTTAAGAGGGAGAATGAGACAGAGAGAGAGAGCATGAGAAGGGGGAGGATCAGAGGGAGAAGCAGACTCCCTGCTGAGCAGGGAGCCCGATGCGGGACTCGATCCCGGGACTCCAGGATCATGACCTGAGCCGAAGGCAGTCGCTTAACCAACTGAGCCACCCAGGCGCCCTCTGCAACTTATTCTTAACCATTTCAGAAAAATTTGATATGTGTGGTATGTGCATACACAAGTACACACATAGGGATTGAGAAAAGGGTAAAGCAACTAGAAACTGTTAACATTGGGAGGAACTAGATGAAGCATATATTGAAAAGCTTTGTACTATTTTTGCAACTTTTCTGTGAATCTGATCTGTCAAAACAGAGAAAAATAGGGGGCGCCTGGCTGGCTTAGTCAGTAGAGCATGCGACTCTTAATCTCAGGGTTGTGAGTTTGAGCCCCCAGTTGGGTGTAGAGATTTAAAAAAGAAAATCTTTTAAAAAACAGAGAAAAATTTAAAAAGGAAAGAGAGATGGAGAATCGGAGAATTTAAGTGACTTGTCCAAAATCATGCAAAAGAAGCAAAGAAGTTGTCTAGGGCTCAGAGTCATGCTCTTTCTATCATCTCTCTCCCTGACTCTCTGTGATGACATTTCTGTACTGTAGTAATGCATTCGGGAGGGGGAATATTACTGTAGTAATACATTTGGGCTAGCAGCTGGGTTGTTAATTCCTAGAGAACTTGCTTGAACACCCTGTGAGTCATACTGGGATTCTAAGGCAGCCAGCACAGGGGGGCAGGAGTGTAGCCAATGCTAGAGACACTGTCTTGGCGGCATGCCTTGGCCTCTAAGAGCTTGTCCAGCTGTTCAAGGTATACAATGTCTAATAAGGTACATTTGGGACTAACATACACCTCTCTAAGAACTATGACCTTCTAGATGTGATTTCTACTTCTGGTTAGGAGCAATATCCATTCAAGTTCATGATGGTGGCAGTGGCTTGATTGAACAAGGGTCCCAGCCAGTGGTTTGGAGTAGAGTGATATGGTTCAGCTTTACAGGTAGAGAAGAGTAGCAAATATTGGCAGGCTTGTGGGCAGATTTGAGGTCAGGCTGGACTCCGCTGGTTGGGAACCAGAAAACCAATCAAGCATTCCAGGCCAAGGAAGGTGCCTCTCTTCAGTGCTCCCTGTGCAATTTTCCATAATTGTACTTGCAACATTATCCTGAAATGGTCAGTATTGTATGCTTGTCTTGTAGATTAGATTCAAGCAACTTAAAAACAGTCGGTCATTCATTGAACAACTATTTCTTGAGACTTGCATTGTGCCAGGTCCTGCTTTAGGGGCTAGAAATACATCAGTGAACTGTTCTCAGACAAAACCCTGTATCCTTATGGAATGTACATTCATCATCATATATTCAGCACCTAACATGATGCCTGGAACATAGCAAGTGTTCGGTAACAAATGAGAAGATGCTCAGCTGTGATAGGCACATATGATGATTAAGAGGAAACGCTGGAGTGTCAAGGCCATTCAGGAACCTACGTGGCTCAACTCAGACACGTTGGAAATGAGGCATGGGTCAACAAACTCATTATATTCTCTACTCAGGAGGCAATGCAGTTCCTAGGTCTGATATATTTGGAACGGCCTCTGGATCTGAAGGCTGAGTCTACAGGATGAAATTTTTACCAAGAGCAGTTGGCCAGCACTCTAGCAAAAAGGAATTGAGGGGCAATCCTCAATATACAATAAGCTTGCTGTAGTTTTCAGAGTTGAATGTCAAGAACAGAAGAGAGTATTAGAAAGCATGTGGTTAATTCTTTCCTACTCTGCCCTCACCCTCCATTTTATTCTTTACTCTTTCTTACAGTAGCTATTGTCTCCACTTCAATCATACAGGTGACCAAAAACTAACAATTTACTCATTGTTATTAAAGGAGTGGAGGATGGCAGAGGCAAGGGAAGAAGACTATTTTATGCTTCTCTACCATCTACATTTCCTATTGTGGGTAGGTACTCCTTTATTTTATAAAAGAAGGTCAGATGCAGCTCACACAGTTCTAAGTACTTTACACAGATAATTTTACTTAATTCTCACATTTTTATGAGATAGGAACTATATTATACCCTCTTGGCAGGCAAGAAAATTCAGGCCTATGAAGATTAAGCCAATGTCCAATGTCAAACAAATTGAGGTCTATTTGACCTAAACCAATACTCTCCACTGATGCTGCTCTTTTGTTTTCTTTGCTTTTTTCATGTTGATATAAAAATCTTAATAAATATTATCACACATGTTTTAATACTGGTAAAAACTTTCTCAAATATCAGAACTAAAAGCATCCTTTCCCCGAACATGTTATAAATCCAAACAGAAATTACTATCACAAGGACCCCAAATTTTTGAGACCTAATGTGTTCAAAATGTGAAGAATATTTTTAAATTTTTAATGAGAAGTATTACTCAAAATGACAGCATGGATAAACACTCATAAGGAGAACAATAAAAAGAAATAAAGAGGAGGGGAAATGTAAACAGGGAGAAGAATAAAAAAGGAATGAGAAGAAAATTTATGAGATTGTGCTAACGCTGGTGATTTACAGCTTTAAGGAAATGCTTTATAAAAGTAGTCTAGGCTATCATTTCTGACAGCTGTAATTTTTTTCCATTTTAGACACTAAAGAAATACTCTATTTCCATTACAGATAGGATGAGGTTGGGGTATTTTTCAATGAGAAGATGATACCACGAAGTCACATCTAGCATGCTCTCAAGCAATTGCTTCTACATACTGGCACCACTCTTTTCTCTTTTTTTTTTTTTTTTAGGGAAAATAATAACAAAAATAAATAAGCAACTTATTGCCACTTCAGATTTGCATATGATCTAAAAATAATTTGCCCAAACCTTTTCCACATGAAAATTGCAATGGGTCCTGTCAACTTGATTCAATGTTTCATGAAGGTTCTGATGTGAGCCAATGATTGTGAGATCATCTTCCTTTCTGATTTCTTTTACCCTAGCTGAATCTTTCAGGTTAATTTGCTTGCATTGTTGCTTTCCAAATGATCCCAGTGCAGTATTAAGGGCAGGTAGTTCTCCTGAATCCCTTGGTTAAATTAATGATGATTAAATTAATGTGGTTAAGTTAATGGATTCTGATTTAATAACTGTGGACCGGTCTCTAGCCCAAGGCTAACTATTCAACTGTCTGTGGAAACAGTGCAAATGAAGACCCATATACAACGTAACTAAACACTTAAACATTAAAATCAAGCTATCCAACTGTTGAGCACAATATGTTTATTCCCTATCTTGACAAAAATATCTTAACAATAAAATTTTTAAAAAATATGTGAACCATGACTTTTATATAACTGAAAGAGAACAAGCTTTCGAGAAAATGTAATTTTATTGTTATTGTACAAGTTTGGGTGCTTTGTTGATTACTGGTAATATTTGAGTAACAAAATGAAGACACTTCATTATTCAAAAATCACTATTAAGTATTCCATATAATTTATTTATTGCCTTTATTTCAGGGAAAAATACTAACTTGGTTCTTAAAGTCAGGATTTTCTCATAATTTGTGTTTCTATTAGCAGTAATGTCATATCGGGTCACTCCAACTCTTAGACTAGTTTTAATTAGAAACTGCTCAGCTGAGGAATAGCCAATAAAGTTATTAATAAAATGTGCAATCTATATGTTTGGGAATGAAACATTTTTCAAGATTTAAACATTATTAAAGAAAATTTTATTAAATATTTTATTTTCATCGTGTAATTGTCTATCCCTTATGTAGTGATTTTCACTATCTCTTAGAGTAGTATCTTCATAAATCTATATAAAATTGCAGGGATTTCACTTGATTTGTTCAAGTTGTTTGTCTAATAAAAATAATTTTAGGGGAGCCTGGGTGGCTCAGTAGGTTAAGCGTCTGCCTTCGGCTCAGGTCATGATCTCAAGGTCCTGCGATCCAGTCCTGCATGGGGCTCCCTGCTCCGCGGGGAGTCAGCTTCTCCCTTTCCCTCTGCCTGCCCCTCTGCCTGCTTGTGTGCTTGCTCTCTCAAATAAATAAAATGGTTTTTAATTAAAAAAAAAGTTAGTTCATTTGCATTGTTTTGGTCAATAATTAAATCTGAATCTAATAAAGAATTTATAATGTCCTATTTGCAAATTTTATGTGGGTCATGATCAATATAAATTTCACTTTTGTTTCCAGTTTTTAAAAACTTAAGCAAGCTGTCTCTTTGAACAGTTTCTATTTTTTATGTTTTTCAGCTTTTTTCCCCTGAGCTCTACTTTGGAATTTTTTATTTCTCTTATGATCTCAGCATGAACTCATTCCCACTAACCTAAAGGATTAAGAAATAAAATGCAATTATATTCAAAGTGAACTTAATTTGAATGTATTTTCATTAAAAATGTAAAATAAAATTTTGTTCATCTGGCGGCACCTGGGTGGCTCAATTGGTTAGGCGTCCAATTCTTGATTTCAGCTCAGGTCAGGATCTCAGGGTGATGAGCTTGAGCCCCATGTTGAGCTCCCTGCTCAGTGGGGAGTCTGCTACTCCCCCTCCCCTTGCCCCCTCTCTGCCCCTCCCCCAGCTCATGCTCTCTCTCTTTCTCTCTCTCTCTCTCAAATAAATAAATAAAATCTTTTTTTAAAATGTTACATTCTAGGGGCACCTGCGGGGCTCAGTCAGTTAAGCATCTACGGTCAGCTCGGGTCATGATCTCAGGGTCCTGGGATCGAACCTGCATTGGGCTCCCTGCTCAGTGGGGAGTCAACTTCTCCCTCTCCCTCTCCCTCTGTGCTCTCTTTTCCTCTCAAAGAAATAAATAAAATCTTTAAAAAAAAATATTATGTTCTAAAACATTCAGAATGGTATATAACAATTAAAATGCAGAACAAAATTATAACAATACAAATTTTAATGTAAATTATTTAAATGAGTCAGATTATTTTGGTGAAAATTAATAAACTCTTGTTAAATACTTTTACAGGAACAAAATTATTTGGAATTCCAGCATTTAATATCCATCTAGTCATCATTTAGAAAATTTAGGTTATGCTTTACTCATGTCTAGACTTACGTGTTTGTGGATATAGATACACACTCATGAAAGAAGAGTAATCTAAACTGTCTACTACGGTAAGATGTTGCCTTGGTGCCATGCACGAGAACGAACTGCAGATGAACGCCACGAATGTAGAAGACTAGGCAAAGAAGAACGTGGATATTCATACCACTTCCTCTTCTATCTGAGAGGAAGGATTTAACAAACTGGTTGATTTGTCTTTTCTGCTTCCTAAGTGCTTCTGTATCTCAACTCTTCGCCGCACACGGAAGCAGTGTCAGCCACCCTGCACAAACCTCGATGGCGCTCGATGGTTCAGCATTTGTCTGGAGGATATAAAAAAAAAGGGATGTGAAGTGTTTATGACGTGGATGGAACTGGGGGGTGTTATGCTGAGCGAAATAAGTCCATCAGAGAAAGACATGTATCATATGACCTCACTGATATGAGGAATTCTTAATCTCAGGAAACAAACTGAGGGTTGCTGGAGTGGTGGGGGGTGGGAGGCATGGGGTGGCTGGGTGATGGACACTGGGGAGGGTATGTGCTATGGTGAGTGCTGTGAATTGTGTAAGACTGTTGAATCACAGACCTGTACCTCTGAAACAAATAATACATTATATGTTAAAAAGAAGAAAAGAAGATGGCAGGAGGGGAAGAATGAAGGGGGGGAAATCGGAGGGGGAGACGAACCATGAGAGGCAATGGACTCTGAGAAACAAACTGAGGGTTCTAGAGGGGAGGGGAGTGGGAGGACGGGTTAGCCCCGTGTTGGATATTAAGGAGGGCACCTTCTGCATGGAGCACTGGGTGTTATACGCAAACAATGAACCATGGAACACTACATCTAAAACTAATGATGTAATGTATGGGGATTAACATAACATAATAATAATAATAATAATAATAATAATAATAATAATAAAACTATAATCCAGAAAAAAAAAAACCCAGGATGGAAAGTGTCAGTCCCCAGAGCTGATGTTCAGGATTCTGAGCCCCGCCATGTCAGCATTGAGTGCCGCACAGACCCCAAGTGACAGAAGTGGTGACCACACCCTCCTTCACAGAAGTCTGTGATATGAGGGGCCCTCTGGAGTGGGAGGCCCAAGGCCCAGGGGATGAGTGTTTGGGACCAAACGCAATGACGACTGTAGCTCTCCCATGGTGAAAAGAGCCTGAAGTAACTGGATTTACATGTGTCTCATACGAGATATTGTGCCTTTCTATTAGGATGCAACAGTCTGCCGTTTTTCTGCTGAGAGACTTTGGGCAAGCGACTAATTCTGAGTCTTGATTTCTTCAGCCATAAAATGGGCTCAATAAAACTACTTTCTAGAGTTGTTATAAAGATTAAATGAGTTGATGAATCATAAAGTTTTCGCTGACTGATAGATACCTATTTTCATTATTCCTGATATAAAATTTATCCTTCCACTCTCTATCCCACTGTTTAATACACTCCATCAATTCTTTCTGACATAACATCGGGGGGGGGAAAATAGATGGGTTGTTTTCTAAAGAAGGAAATTCCATGCCCAAGGAAGTCATTCTGCTTCCTCCAAACTGTAGGAAACAGTGACTACCATTCTTTGTCGACCTTGGACAACAGCTATCCCCTTCTCCCTGCCTGCACCCTGGCTGCCCCCCACTGCTGGAGCAATTCCTTCGGCACGGCAGGGCCTACTTCTTCAAATTCATGACACAACCTATCTAGGCCCAACCCCACCCAACAATCCTGCCAACTGTTCTTGTTAGCCCAGTGACTATTTTAGATCTTGTCTGCCTCAGTCAGTTCAACCCCTCCCCATTCTCAGCAGCTAGCCCTGCCTTACTTCATGGAGAAAACAAATTCATAAGATAGGAACTCTCAACCAAACCTATAAAATTAACTTCATTGTACCCATCCATGTCTCCACCTTCTCACTTCTTATCTAAGTCCCCCCTTCTACTTGTGCTCCCGATCACACTCCTCCTGATGTCTCGTGGATTTCTCATTTTAAATTATTAGATCCCTTTACTTCAGTTTCTCTCTTTTCCTTAGGTCTTTCCCATCAATATTTAATTATATTCATGCTTCTCTTTTCTTAAAACAAAAAACAACGACAAAAGGAAACACTCCCTAGACCTGTTGCCTGCTGGCAACTATGCTCTTTTCTACAAACCTACTTCTTGAGTGAGTTGTCTTTATTCATTGTCTCAATTTCTCCATCCCCCACACATTCCTCAAACCATTTCCATCAGGCTCCACGTTACTGAAACTGCTCTTATCAACATCTTCAAGGTCAGCTCCGTGGTGCCAAAGCCAATTTTTCAAGGTGTTGATTGACTTTGGGCAGCATTTAATACTATTGATCCCACTCTGCTTCTTAAAACACTTCTCTGGGATCCCTGGGTGGCTCAGTCAGTTAAGAGTCTAACTTCAGCTCCGTTCATGAGCTCGGGGTCCTGGGATCAAGCCCCATGTCTGGCTCCATGCTCAACAGGGAGTCTGCTTGTCTCTCTCCCTCTCCCTCGGCCCCTCCCCCGACTCATGCTCTGTCTCTCTCAAAAAAATAAATAGAATCTTTAAAAAAAACAAAACAAAACATGGTCTTCTCATTACTCTCATGGAATTGCCTTACCTTCTTTTGTCTATCTACCCAACAGTGTCTATTCAGTTGCCCCTGGCAGCTCCTCGTCTACTGAGTTCCAGGGTTTGCAGGGTGCTCTTCTAGATACTGTTTCTACTTACCCCTCACATGCTCACATGGCAACTTTACCCACCCCTGCCCCCACAGCAAGACACTGTCAGGGGCAACCCAAACCATCTTAGGAAGGGAAATTATCAGCTCACATGCCTGGGAATTTCAAAGGATGAAACTTAGCTCTATCCAGGAGGGTGACTAGTGATAGTAAGAGACTGTCCTGTTTTCTCTCTTTTTTTTTTTTTTTTAAAGATTTTATTTATTTATTTGACAGAGACAGATACAGCGAGAGAGGGAACACAAGCAGGGGGAGTGGGAGAGGGAGAAGCAGGCTTCCCGCTGAGCAGGGAGCCCGATGGGGAGCTCGATCCCAGGACCCTGGGATCACGACCCGAGCCGAAGGCAGACGCTTAACGACTGAGCCACCCAGGTGCCCCGTTTTTAGCCCTGCTTTCCACAATGTTGTCCTCATTCTCAGCCGGGCTTTCTCTCTTAACAGCCAAGAGAACCACTGGAAGCTCCAGACTTACATGGCCCAGGATTCTATAAGGGAAGAGACCAATGTTCTTCTCATTTCTATTCCCACTCTTCCCAAGAGGGTTCTGATAAACTCACTTCGGTACATGCTCAAGCACTGTGGCCAGAGGGATGAGGTACTTAGAGAGTCAGTCTGGGTCCCATCACTGCAGTAGGAATAGGGCAGAGTGAGTCCCAGCCAGGACACCTAAGTGTCCTCACAGGTCCTCTGAGGAAGGGAAAGAGATAGTAGTCAAGAAAACTGGCCTTATTTATCATTTTTTGTCAGTAATTTTTCTGCCTCTATTTCTAGCTTAATTATGGGTCTTGAAGTCTAGAACTTCATATCCAACAACTTCCCTGCCCTACCTTTTAAAAATATATAGGCAAATTAAACAGTTCAAGAAACGAACACATTTTTTTTTTCTTCCCTAAAATTTGCTTTGCCCCTTGATCATCTCATTCAGCCAATGGTATCTCCAGCCACACAGCTGTTCAAGCCAGATACCAACTAGTCATCTTGGATGCTTCCTTTTCCCCAGCTAGATATCCACATTTAACTGATTTTTAGGTGCTGTGACTTTTAAATAGTTATCTGTCAAAATCATATCAAGCATCTTTTCTGACTACAATGGTATAAAATTTAGAAATCAATTGATAGCTCATCTGTCCATTTTTAAAAAAGATTTCATTTATTTATATATTTGAGAGAGAGGGAGAGCACAAGCAGGGTAGGGGTAAAGGCAGAGGGAGAAGCAGGCTCCTGGCTGAGCAGGGAGCCCAACGAGGGGCTCAATCCCAGGACCCCAGGATCATGATCTGAGCCAAAGTCGGACACTTAACCAACTGAGCCACCCAGAAACCCCTCATCTGTGTATTTCTGAAATGTCCTTTAGCATGATCTTAATTTGAGCCTACATTACTTTTGCATAAACTTTTAAAAACATTTTCTTACGAATATGTAACTTTTGGCTCCTGTTTATTCTCTTTACCCCTCTATTTTTAATTTAAAAAAATGTTGAAGTGATACATGTACAGAAAGTGACAAAAGGTTTCACAAAGTTTGTTATGAAGACCAATACCTGTCCCCTCTTCACCCTTCTGTCATTTCCCTAAAGGCAGCTACCACCACCAATTTTAACTGATTATTTAGGTATTTATCTCCTAAATAATATAGTGTATTGCTACTCTTTGATATTTTTCAATTTTAGGCATTTCCTGGGGCGCCTGGGTGGCTCAGTCATTGGGCATCTGCCTTCGGCTTGGGTCACGATCCCAGGGTTCTGGGATAGAGCCCCGCATCAGACTCCCTGCTCCGCGGGAGGCCTGTTTCTCCCTCTCCCACTCCCCTTGCTTGTGCTCCCTCTCTCATGGTGTCTCTCTGTCAAATAAATAAATAAAATCTTTTTAAAAAAATTTAGGCATTTCCTATTGACTTCCCACTGGAAGGGATGAGGACTTAATTTTCTTTCCTTTCTCTGCTCCCTACTCATATATATACCTGTGCCATCCCCCTCTGCCCCAAGAGAGTTGTATCATAATTTTCGCTTGATATTTTTGGCTTGATATTCAGTGTTGTACATTATTAAAACTACATAAAAGCTATTCACAGCTGAAGATATTAATGATAGGGTTTTTTCTTCCTATTTAATGTATGTGTCTCTCAGGGGGCTTCTGTTTTTCTTTTTTTTTCTTTCCTTTCTTCTTTTGTCCATATCTTTCATATCAGATCTGTTGACAGTTGCTAATCTGTGTGTGTTGGTGAGAGAGGAACGATGAGAAGCTCTGGGTCCATGTGTGGGTCTTGTGAATAGTAAGCTTCACTGTCATGTGATCTGAATGGGCCATTTAAAGATGGAGCCTACAATGATGGTATTTTTAGGACTTTTCCTGGAGCCAGGAAGTTTTCCTCCTGTTCTCCAGTCCAGAAACCTCACCAGAGAACAAGCCTCCAATCTTTCTCCAGGGTAGGTAAGAGACAGCTGCCTAGCCACATGGAATGCAGGAGTGGATCTGACTTTTCTTAAACAGATGGTAGACTGGTCCTCCAGTTTCCTGAATGAATAAATACTACTTGTGGTTGAGAGAAATACAGCAAAGAGCTAGCCTGAACTGGGAGGAGTGACTGAGGGGAGCCTACAAATAAGTCAAGACGTAATTATGATGCCAATATATAAAGGTGTGCCAACATTTTCAGTCAGGAGAGATGAAACTGACTGAGAAACACAGGGACAAAGTTACAGAATGAACAGCAAGTTAGTTATATGGAGGCAGAGACTGTAATAAGACTCAAAATGCAGAATGGATTAAGTATTTGCATTCTGCTGCAAGGAAGGTCATTTATCTACTTTATAGGGATGTTGTGATATAGATTGTATATGTAGCCTATTTTACATTTTAGGTTCTTAATAAATGGTAGTATTATATCATTTTTAGTTAAGATGTTACTCCATTCACATTTTTTTTTTTTGAAACAGGCATATTTTAGATTACGACCAAGAGGAACCATCTGGAAAATATTTGTGAAGGGAGATATATGCTTCTGTAAACAGATACCAATAAAACATTTTAGCAGGAACTCATGGTCATCTGTATCTGAAGTAAGTCATTGTGCTTTCTTTCCTACCTGTTGTTATCTCCACCGCAGATTCAAATACCAACTAGGGAGAGTCTAGTTAGCTTGGATCTTGGTACCCAACTTAAAAGGGTAATTCCTCAAGTGATATAATAATAAAATAGTGTTAATAATATACAACTCAATGTTTCATACATAGATTCATACCTAAAAAAGGTAACATCAATAAAATGTCCCCCCAAAATGCTACAACTGTGTTTTTTTTTTCTTAAATGGTAATTCTTTTAATTACTAGAAAATGTGAGTCATCTCAAATCAGGGTTTTAATGTTTTGTTTACGTGTCACATTCTAGGAAATAGTTCTCAAGGGACTGAAGAGAATATGCCCCAAATGCCTTTGTGAAATTCACTCTCATTTTCTGACATTACACATGATATGAGATAGAATAAGGACACCCTAAATTGTTTTGTAAGACACCCATTATCCCCATTTCTAGAAGTTTCAGCCTCAGCACAGAAAAATTCTTGGTTGAGGACCTTAGGTCACTCCAATTTTGAGGGCAATTTATCTTTGGAATCATAGCAATAAAGCATACGTTGTTATTTTTTTATGTTACTCTATTTCTCATGACAATCCAATGCCTTGCTTATATTTCAGTACATAATACTTTATTGAAATAATTATTTCACTTCAAGGAGTTTAAAAAAAAACTGTTAATGAATAATTAGAGAAATTTGCTAATTTTTAAGTGTCCAAAACTCAGTTATACTATTTATGTTATCATTTCAGCCAAACCAAAAAGATGAAAAAGAAATCAGATTACATACTTAAGAAAAAAAAAGAAATAATAGCAGGTCATGGTGATGTTGAGGGCCAGTATATCATTTCCTTTCTTGATTTAGCTACTACTATCATCTATATTTAAGTTCTACTAATTTAAAAACTACATCAATTTTATTAATAAAAATAATTATGCCCTACTGAATTTTATGAGTACTTAATGTATTTATTATACATTTCTGGTTTTCACACAAACACCATTGGACATTTTATATCATGCTGGTCTGCCAGTTTTTTCCAGTATGTTCCATTTCATCAAAAAAATAAAAAGAACAACAAATGAAGAATTTCTTCATGAATATGACAAAAAACAATAAAAAATAAGTGACAAAATTTTGTTCTTTATAGAATGTAATAATATAAGTGATAGTAAAATACTTATACCAGAAATGTCAGAGGAAAAAAATTGATGCTCTTATTCTGTTTTGTTTGTTTTTAGTTTGTTAATGTGGTGACATTGAGTTTTGAATGATAAACCAAAGTTGCATTTCAGGGATGAACTCAACTTGGGTCATGATGGCCTTTTTAAATATTACTGGATTCTTTTTGCAAGTATTCTATAATGTTCCTGAGTCTATGTTCATGAGGGATATTAAAATGTAGTGTTTTTTTGTTATGTCTTTGTCTAATTTTAGTATCAGGATAGTGACGGTATCATAAAATGAGTTAGGAAGCATGCCCCCCTCTTTTAATTCCTGGAAGTATTTGCGTACAATCGAGATTATTTATATCTTAAATACCTGATGAAATTCAACAAAGAAACTTCTGAACCTGGAGTTTTCTTTATGGGGACATTGTCAACTATGAATTGTACTCCTTCAACACCTATAGGGCTTTTCACGTAATATATGTTTTCTTGAGTAAGTTTTGTTAGCTTGTGTCTTTCAAGGAACAAATTTACTTCATCTTAGTTATCGAATTTATTGGCGTTATATTTTCCATATTTCCTTACTGCCTTTTTAATATCTGTAGCACATGTAATGGTGTCTCTCATTCTAAATATTGGCAGTTTATGTCATCTCTCCTTTATTTTCCTAAATAATGCATTTACAAGTTTTTCAGTTCTATTGATCTTTTAAAAAATAATGGTTTCATTGATTTTCTGTGTTGTCTTCATTTTTGGTTTATTGATTTCTGCTTTTATCCATATTGTTTACTTCTTTTTATTTTAGGTTTAATTTGCTCTTTCTAGTTTCTTAAGGTGGAGTTTAGATAATTGATTTGAGATCTATCTTTTCTTCCACTGTAAACATATAATGTTCTGAGTTTTCTTCAAAGCACTACTTTTGCTACATTCTATAAATTTTGATGTTGATTTTAATTTTTACTCTGTTCAAAAATTTTTCTCATTTTCCTTGTGATTTCTTTTTGTTTCATGGGTAATTAGAATTTTAGAAATGTGTTTTTAAATTCTACTGGTGTCTTTTAGTTATTGATTTACAATTTAATACCTTTGATTTTAGACACCATAATTTATGCAATTTCAGACTTTTAAGATTTATTGAAACTTGTGGGGTGCCTGGGTGACTCAGTTGGTTAAGAGTCTGCCTTTGGCTCAAGTCATGATCTCAGGGTCCTGGGATTGAGTCCCTCATCTGGCTCCCTGCTCAGAGGGGCATCTGCTTCTCCCTCTGCCCTTCCCCCCCACTCATGTTCTCTCTCTCTCTCTTTCTCCCCCTCTCAAATAACTATATAAATCCAAAGAAAAGAAAAGAAAAGAAAAAAACTTGTCATATGGCCCAGAATGTGATCTATTTTGGTGACTGGCCCATTTGCCCTTGAAAAGAATGTGTATTCTATTTGTTGGGTGTCGTTGGCTGATAGTATTGTTCAAGTATTTTGTATCCTTATGACCATCTGTCTATGTACTCTCAATTAAGGAGAGAGAAGTATAGTTGTGGTTTTGCCTATTTTTTCTTTGAGGTTATTTAATTTTTGTTTTGTGTATTTCGAAGTTCTGTGTTTAAATGAATATATCAAAAGTTTTTATATGTTCTTGATGAGCATATACATATTTATCTTTATCCTTAAGAAATGTCCATCTTTATCCTTTGTAATATTCCATGCTCTGAAATCTACCTAATAGGAAAATACCTCTTCTTTCTTTTGAATAATATTAGCATGATGTATTTCTCTTAATCATTGCCCCTTTCACCTGGTAGAGGTTGTTTGTGAGGTGCCTGGGTGGCTCAGTCAGTTAAGTGGCTACCTTCAGTTCAGGTCATGATCTCAGAGTCATGGGATCGAGCCCTGCATCAGGCTCCCTCATCAGCAGGGAGTCTGCTTCTCCCTCTGCCCCTCTCCCCCAGTTGTGTTCGCATGCATGCGCTCTCTCTCTCAAATAAATAAATAAAATCTTTAAAAAGAAAAAGTGTCATTTGTCTTTATATTTAAAGCAAGTTTTTTTTTGTACTCAGCATGTAATTGTCCCTTTTTTTATTCAATCAAATAATCTCTGCTTTTTAATGGAGTGTTAGCCATTTACATTTATAGAAATTATCAATACATTGGTTTAAATCTATCATTTTGTCATTTGTTTTCTATTTGTCTTACCTAATCCTTGTTTCTTTTTACCTCTTTTCCTTATTGGATTAATTTAATAATCTTCAAGATTCGATTTTATCTTTTCTATTGATCTATTAGCACTAACATATTTTTAAGTATTTGTTCTAGAGTTTACAACATATTAAATTAGTCCCAGTATACATCCAAATAACACTTTATTATAGTATACTTCATCTTCCCTTTTTAGCCCTTGTTGAAAACTACTGTTACATACATTTTACTTCTACATAAATTATTAATTCCCACAATATGTTATTTTTTAATTTAGACCATCAATTATTTTTTAGATCTTTTTCTAAATGGGGAAATAATGTTTCATATTTACTCACACTTTTACAATTTCTGGTGCTCTTCATTCCTTTGTATAGATCCATATTTCTATCCAGTATTATTCCCCCTTCTACCTGAAGAACTTCCTTTAACATATTTTTGTAATGAAGTCGTGTAGGCAATAGATTCTCCTAGCTTTTGCTCATCTAAAAAAGACTTCACCTTGCCTTTATTTTTTTATAAGATTTTGCTTATATATTTGAGAGAGCGAGAGAGAGTACGAGTGGGGTGAAGGACAGAGGGAGAAGCAGGCTCCCCACTGAGCAGGGAGCCCAATGCAGGGCTCAATCCTGGGACTCTAGGATCATGACCTGAGCAGAAGGCAGCTGCTTAATCGACTGAGCCACCCAGGTGCCCCACCTTGCCTTTCTTTATTTTTGAAAGCTATTTTCGCTGAGTAAAGAGTTCTAAGATGACTGTATCATTTTCTCCTTCTGCTCTTTCAGATAACCCTCCATCATCTTCTGGTTACATTGTTTTTAGGCAAGAAGTCTGCAAAAATTCTAACCATCATTCCTTTGTATGTAACATGCCTTTTTTCCTCTGGCTGCTTTTAAGATTTTCCCATTATCACTGGTCCTTAGCAATTTGATTATATCACATGGTGTAATTTTCTTTGTTTTTTCCATTTGGAGTTTGTTGGATTTCTTAGATTTATGGTTTTATAGTTTTTATCAAATTTGGAAATTTTTGTTGATTTTTTTGTTGTTGTTGTTTCTCCTGCTCTTTCTGGGACTCTATTGCATATATGTTAAACTAATAGTTTTCCTCATGTCACTGTGCTCTGTTTATTATTTTCTGTCCTTTGTCTTTCTGTACTTCATTCTTCTTGCCCTCCTCCCCACCCCAGAACTTCATTTTGGAGAGATTCTGTCACTAGGTCCTCCGCTTCACTAATCTTCTATTTTTCCAAAGTTAAAATATGCTGTTCATTCCCTCCTTTGTATTTTCAATTCAGAGACTGTGTTTTTCATCTCTAAGAATTTCATTGGTTTTTTTTTACACTTTCAATTTCTTTCCTCATCATGATCCTACTTTCTTTTACACATTTGAGCATTTGTATCATATTTGTAATAATGCCTCAATATCATTTTCTGCAAATTCTGTCATCTCTGCCATTTCGTTTCTATTTCTAGTGACTGACTTTCTCATGGTTATGGGTTACATTTTCCTTCTTCACATCTAGTGAATTTTCAGAGAATGCTGAATGTTATGAATTTTATATCATTGACTGTTGCATTTGTTGTACTTTCAAATAACATTTGATTAGTTTCTGGAAAGCCATCAAATTTCCATTAGATGAGCTTTATTCCTTGGGGGATTTGTTTTTAAGCTCTTTTAAGTTGGGTCTATAGTAACCTTTATTCTACGAACAATTTTGCTCTACTTCTAAGATGTGACCCTTCCAGTCGCGTGTTTTCAATGAGATCTCTCCACTCAGTACTTCAACAATTTCTGACTCTATGTGGGCTCTCAGGATTGTTTGTCTTTCATAGTCTCAGTAATTGCTCTTCCCTCGAAAGCTATTTTTGTCTGGCCTTATGGAGCACTCCCCCTATGTATGAACTCTTTGGCATTCAGATAAAGACTCAAGTGTTCCCTATTGTGGTTTCGGGAGATTTTTCTCTGCGAACCTTCTTTCTTTAGGGTAATCTGTCCCATGAATTCTAATTGATTCATCCTCTTAGACCATCAACCTTGGTCTACCCAACTCAGAATGATTGTCAGACCTTATTAAATTTCCCCTACCTATGCTACAGAGAATTATCTCTGGGCAGAAAGTACAGGTGATGGTAGATTTAATGTCAGTTTTTTTCACTTTGAAATTTACAGTCCTGTGTTGGCAGTTCTCCAACGTTTAAAAATAGTTTTCCCCTATAATTTTCAACTATTTAGATATTTATGGCTGGAAGTTAATTTGACTATATTACTCCCTCATGGAAGAAACAGAATTCCACATATTCATTATTCATGTTATTATTGTATTCCTTTGTATGGATGGAGGAGCTTGTACAGAAAAAAATTTGCTGTTATAAATTATCAAGCTTTTAATATCTTTGTATATAATGCTTCTCCTTGGGGGTAGGGTATGAGTGTAAGGTAGGAGATGAAGTCTGTTAGATAATTAGGCCTGTGGTTTCCCAAGGGAAAGAATCATGTCTAGATTATCCTTCTATTCACAGAATAATCATAATACTTTGCACATAATTGGCTCCCTAAACACTCTTGGCCAATGAACAAAGGAAGAAAGGAATGAATGGATGAAAATGGAAGAAAGCTATATAATCAGAGGTAGCATTCTTTTGTCAAATAATATATATTTTTAAGATCTTGTTTCATTTTGCCCTTTTGCTCTTTGAAAGAATGGTACCCATTTATATTACCATCAGTCATAAAAGCATTTACTCATTTCCTTGAAGCCCTGCCAACAATTTAACTAAATCATTTTTATGTCTCTAAGAATTGATGCACAGCAAACATCCAGAACCATTAATTTAGCATGCTGGACTTTCAAACTTCTATGCCAATTTTCTTCCCAGAATTAGAATCTCTTAATGAAAATTTTTGTCTGAGAATAATTCAAGTTATTTACACAATTATCCCTTCCTAATCATTTCTGTATTCACAGTTTTCTTTAAAAGAAAGTTTAAAGAAAAGGTTGCAAAAATTCTAGATTACTGTTTTGTTTATTAACCTAAAGTCAGCATTTTAGTCTTTTATCATTAACTATTTATTGGTCATGTTGTATAATTTCATACTGAACCAAAGCCATTAAAAATATCTTCAAAATTAATATCAAAATATTTTGAGGAGTTTGAAAGATGTGAGTAAATTAATATATTTTAATACCATGTAAAAAATGTCTTCTGAAAATTAGGGTACTAAAGTAAAAATCGTAGTAAAATTTGAAAGATGTGAGCAAATTAATGTACTTTAATATCATGTAAAAAAAAGTCTTCCTGAAAATCTTTCCTATAAAATATAATAGAAATGATAAATAAAAGATAGCAAACATCATTTTGATACACACAACTATACTCACAAGAAAGAGGAAAATCTCCAGAGGATAAAAATATGAAGGAAACTAACCACAAAAAGAATAAGTGTAAGTTAATACTTAAGCTTTTTTAGAGAGGTATTCACATACCCTTTATACTCTTGATAAACTAGAGGCTTGGAAATTAACTGAGCATAAATCCATGCTGAAATAGCATGCAGGAAATTGGTCCTACAGAAAAATAAGGAGTTAGAACTTATATACACATATGGGGAAGGGTAGACTAAAAATTACTCAACCCCATCACAGGTAGATGACAAGAAAAACTCAACTAAGACTCTAGTTGAAAAAATGAACAATCCCTTGCAAATTTATAATCATGAACCTGATCACACAAGTTTGAGCTGTGAATTACCACCATCTCTGTAGCCTGGTAACTATATACCAATAAATCAACATAAATTTTAGTTCTAGACTAGGTATAATCCCAAGATACCTCAAATCGGGTCACAAAGAATTACTAAGTCCTGGGAAGATAAGCTCACAGTCTAAAATTATAAAACACACATGGCAACAATCTACCATGAAAGAAATCAGCAGAGAAAAAGATATGATTGGACCCTACACCCAAGAATAGGATTATCAGGCACATAGTATAAAATAGGTACATTTAAATGATTAAGATATTATAAACTAAACAAACAAGAACATGAGAAAACTATATAAGTCACTATGAAAATTGCCAAGCAAATTTTATAAAGAAAAAATGAGTTTTATAGAAAGAGATTTGGCAAATTGGTAAATTCTGCTGAGAAAACTATCCCAAAAGCAACACAGTTGAAAAAGAGATGACGTGAAAGAGCAGTGAATAGACATAGAGGAGAGAATGAGAAAGTTTAATATATGTGTAGCTGGTATTCCATGAGAAGACACTACAGAGAATACAAGAGAGGCAAATTTTTAAGTAATATATATAAGGAGGTTTTCCAAATTTAATGTAGATAGGAATCCATGCTTTCTAATTCAAACAAGTTATCAGTAGGAGAACATTTCATACTCAATGTCAGAAACAAAAAGATGTTAAGCACAGAGGCACCAAAAACAGACTTATAAACAGCATCATTAGAAGCAAAAAATGGTGGAATAATATATTCAAAATGTCCAGAGAAGGGGTGCCTGGGTGGCTCAGTCGCTAAGCGTCTGCCTTCGGCTCAGGTCATGATCCCAGGGTCCTGGAATCAAGCCCCACATCAGGCTCCCTGCTCCGCGGGAAGCCTCCTTCTCCCTCTCCCACTCCCCCTGCTTGTGTTCCCTCTCTCTGTCAAATAAATAAAATCTCTATAAAAAAAAATGTTCAGAGAAAAATAACTGAGAAGCTAGATTTAATCTATTATTCAAATGTGAGGTCAAAATGAAGGGCTAGTAAGATAAATAACACCCAAGGGAATTTACTGTTAACAAAAGTTGCTGAATGAATTATTAAGGAAAGTATTTCAGAAAGAACAGTAATTGAGATGTGAGAAGGAAAAAATCACTTTTTTACATTTTGGTAAATCATAAACAACAAATATGATGACCAATTTGTAGCTGTAAAAACAAGGTGGTATGAACATTCCAGACAATATTAGCATGTAAGATAGGTGGTGGATCATTACAGTTAAATTACTCTTCAGGAAGAGAAAACAGAGAGTAATTTTTAAAAATATTTTTAATATTTATTTTTTAATATACAGAATGTAAATTCACTCAATTTGCTATATAGTTCTGAGTTTTGACAAATGCTCAAATAGAGTCATGGAGTCACACCACCATCAAGGTATAGAACAGTTCCATTTCTCAAAAAATCCCACTGTGCCCCTCCTTTGTGGAGGATCCCTCTCTCTACTCCTGACCACTGACAACCACTGATCTGTTCACCATCCCTGTAGTTTTGCATTTCTTAACTGCCATATAAATGGGATCACATAGATCCCACTCTGCTGAGTCTGGCTTATTTCACTTGACATATGCAATTGAGATTCATCACATTGTTGCATACTTCACTATTCTTGCCTGTTTTATTCCTGAGTAGTAGTCTTTGTCCATTAATTCCAATATCTTATCATCTCAGGGTTGGCATCTGATGATCCTCTTTTATGTATCTTTTCCTTTATGTATCCTTTACATATTATCCTTTATGTATCATTTCCTGGGACCGTTTATAGATTTGTATTGGATCATGGGTATTTTGAATATTATGCTGTGAGATGCTGGATCCTCTTAAAATCCTGTGGACAATGTTTACTGGAATTGGTCAACGTCAGACTGAAAGCCCTATTGCAATCTCTGGGCTGTGGTTCTACTGTCAGTTCAGTTTTCAAACATAAGGGATGCTATGTGGTCTGCCCTTTGCACACACCACTCACGGGCCAGCCTGGAAATCGGACGCTATTTTGTATCATAGTTCAGTTCTCCAAGCCCTTGCTGTGCTTCTTTTTATCTGTTTTGTACATAGATCAATTGTGAGCTTGGTTTGTGTCAAATTAGACACATAATTAGGGAGTCCCATTTCCCAGCTCTGTCATTTCAGGGATTCCCCTATGTTCACAGGCGCCTAAGGCCCCCTCTTCTCAGTTCTTCTGGCTAGAAAAAAATGGTCCTACTAAGCTTTTACCAAGATCATCATGTTTGTTTTTCTTTTTATCCTTTGACCTACTAATGGGATTAAACATATTTTCTATTACTGATCTGTTTTTGCATTCATTCAATGAATTCCACTTGGTTATAATATTTTACCACAATTATGTTCTGTTAGATTCTATATATTAATATTTAGTAGGATTTTGCATTAACATTTTCTCTCTCTCCTCTCTCACCCCCCTCCATACACATTGTTATGGACTGAATTGTATGCCTCCCCCCAAGCCCCCAATATGATGGTATTTGGAGATGGGGCTTTTTTTTTTATTATGATATGTTAATCACCATAGACAATAGAATATTATGCAGCCATCAAAAGGAATGAAATCTTGCCATGTTGTGGATGGAACTGGAGAGTATTATACTGAGCGAAATAAGTCGCTTACATCATTAGTTTTTGATGTAGTGTTCCATGATTCATTGTTTGTGTATAACACCCAGTGCTCCATGCAGAACGTTCCCTCTTTAATACCCATCACCAGGCTAACCCATCCCTCCACCCCCTTCCCCTCTAGAACCCTCAGTTTGTTTTTCAGAGTCCATAGTCTCTCATGGTTCGTCTCCCCCTCCGATTTCCCCCCCTTCATTCTTCCCCTCCTGCTATCTTCTTCTTCTTTTTTTTTTTTAAATATATAATGTATTATTTGTTTCAGAGGTACAGATCTGTAATTCAACCGTCTTACACAATTCACAGCACTCACCATAGCACATAACCTCCCCAGTGTCTATCACCCAGCCACCCCATCCCTCCCACCCCCCACCACTCCAGCAACCCTCAGTTTGTTTCCTGTTATTAAGAACTCCTCATATCAGTGAGGTCATATGATACATGTCTTTCTCTGATTGACTTATTTCGCTCAGTATAATACTCTCCAGTTCCATCCACATCATGGCAAGATTTCATTCCTTTTGATGGCTGCATAATATTCTATTGTATATATATACCACATCTTCTTTATCCATTCATCTGTCGATGGACATCTTAGCTCTTTCCACAGTTTGGCTATTGCGGACATTGCTGCTATAAACATTGGGGCGCACGTACCCCTTCGGGTCCCTACATTTGGGAGATGGGGCTTTTGGGAAGTAATTTTGTTTAGATGAAGTCATGAGGGTGGGGCCCTCATGATGAGATTAGTGGGCTTACAGGAAGGGACACCAAAGAGCTTACTCTCTCCATCATTGCTCTCCATTATATAAGAACACAGAAAGAAGGTAGCTATCTGCAAGTCAGGAAGAGGGCTCTTACCAGAACCTGACTATGCTGGTACCCTGATTTCTGATTTCCACGCTCCAGTTGGTTAAATCATCCAGTTTATGGTATCTAGTTATGGCAGCCTGAGCTGACTAATACACACATCCTATTGATTCTATTTCTCTGGGGAACCTTGAATAATGCAGAGGATTTCCTTCTTTCCCTGTGCCTGAGACAATTTAAATAACATTGAAATTCTTTGCACCCTGAACATTTGAAACATATTATCCATGAGACCATATTTTGTTTGGAGTTTATCTGATTACTTTCTGAGTTTCTAATGTGGTTGTTCATATGTTAGGTCTTCTATCTTTTCTGGGGTCAATTATTATCATTTTCTAAACTTTCTAGAAAATCATGTATTTCAAGTTTTCATATTCATTTGCATAGTTCTGTAAACTATTGTCATGTAATATTTTATGCTTCTTTTTCAATTGTGGTTATTCCTGTCATTACTTTTTCCTTCAAACTAAATGTATCAGAGTGAGCTTTCAAAAGAATTTCAAATTGCATCTTTGTACCTATTAGTTGTTAATATCTTTGGTTTGCTCCGGGTGACATTTTTCAAACATTAATGAATAATGTTACAGCCCACTCCTCCATATTTGTGTACTTTTTGCTGTTGTTAAATAATTTTTTGTCTTTCAAGTTAAATTTTGTACCTCCGCTCCTAGTCTGCTATATTTCTTTAGAAATTTCTGATTTTTTAAATTTATTTTTTTAATGTGCTTATTTATTTCCTGGCACATTACTACCAATTTATTTTGTAAAGGTGAATGGTTTATATTTTTTTAGTGGCCTATATATTAATTTAATGAAACATGGTAATAGGAACTATAAAGGCTGACCTCAAATCTCTAACCATTTAACATATTCAGAATAGTTAACATTATTTTTTAGTTAATCAGCTAGTATTATAGAATTTAAGTATTCAACATGTTTCTAAAATGAGTACTTAAAACCAAGCAACAATTTTAATAATATCAGAATAAAGATCTTTGTGTAGTCGAGACTGCTTTCATTCTCTCTTCTGCCTTTCCTTTTAAGACAAATCCCAATCCAGCTAGAGGCTACATTTCCCATCCTACCTTGCAGAGAGTTAGAACCATGTGACCACATTCTAGTCAAGGGAATTGAGTGAAAGCGCAACATCAACATCATTTCTCTCCAAGGGAATTACTTACCATCTACTTTCTTTCTTTTCTCTTTTATGTGGGCTAGAACCAAGAGGTGCTTCTCAAGACAACACGAGCACAATGTATATTTGCTCAAATTTTTAAATAAGTGACCACTCTGGGAAAATAAAGATGTCCTTACTTTGCCATTGAACTGAATAAAAACACTTACCTTGCAGAGATGATTTACAAAAAGGTGACTTTTGGATGGACTGATGAAAACCAACTGCTGTTTCTCTCACTTATCCCTCAGCAAGTGTGAGAGCGAGGCATGGTCTGACTTTTGCCGCTGAGCCACCTTCTACCACGGGGACATGGTAGACCTAAGGAATGGTCAAGCAACAAGAAAGAAGGAACCTGAGTCTTGGAAGACTTTATGGAGCAGAGTCTACCCCATGTCTATAAGACCAGAAAGAAACTGATTTGTATCTTTTTTGAGTCATTGTATTTTTGGGTTCCATTACTGTAATAACTAAGTCTATACCTTAGTTATACTTTGGTCCCTATTCTATAGGAGGCACTGATTTAATACTTGATATTGACTAAGCACATTCATCTCTCAATTCAACTCCCAGACTCATTGAGTGCAGATACTATCTTCAACATAAGTTGAAATTAGTCTTTTAATTACAACATCACAAAAAATGGATCTTGTTGATGCATATACCTAAGCACAATGAACTTGTTATATATTTGAATCATTTCATTTTTATTTTTCCATTTTACTAGAGTCTATGTAAGGTGGACATCATGTAGCTTACAAGTATAATTACTTTTCTCATTTTCTCAGTAAATTTCTGCATAGAATAATCTGCCTCTAAAAAGGAGAGGTTTCTTTCTCTCTGGTGATTCATGGAGGAGGATTTACAGTCAACCCCAACCAAAATTCCTAGGGACTACAAAAACCCCATTTTTAGAAAATGGTGACTTACAGATGAGCAATGTGTCACTTACCACTATTGCAAGTTTCCAAACAATGGAAGTAATGGTCTCCCTTCACGCCAAGTAAATCTGGGCGGACCTACTGCTTGTCAGACCAAGTGAGCCTTTTAGTGCAGGATGTGATATTTATATATGCAGTACCACATTTTGACAAATGTTTGTTAAACACATAATATGTGCCAGGCACTATGCTACACATACACTATAAAAATTATCCTTACCTTTGAGACACTTACTCATCAGCTGCCTGTGGAAGAGATAAATGAATAAAGAGATAATCTCAATATAAAGTAGTGATTTTGACAAAAGCACAGTGCCAGTCAGTTATTAATTTATTGCCTCTCAGCTCCCAGTCCATCCTTCATTGCCTGCTTGTGACACGGAAACATTTGTCTTGTGCTATCTATTAAGCTTTGTCAGTAGAGGGTGCTGGAGGGACACTGCAGGAGGTAGGGAGGTCCCTTCCTGGTTGTGGATTCCTGGAAGCATTCCAGAGTTCGTCTCTTGCAGTGCTGGGCTGGCATGCAGGACATTTAAGTGGAGTTCACATCTGGTGGGTTTCAGCAGCATCCCCATGAAAGTCTTTGCAGTACCTCCCCCAAGTGCTGTCCTAGGCTTTCCAGCAGTAAGTAGAGCAGTACCTCCCAGGCAGTTAGCAGGTGAGTTCTGCAGTCATCTGAGCAGGCTCTCCAGGGGGCAGTCCCTCGGCAGCTCCCCATCTCCGGGCAGCAGCTTCTGGATGAGTTCTGCAGTCACTCCAGCTAGTTTAAGATCAGGAAGGTCAGTGGCACACCCTCACCCATGGATTCAGCTGTGATGTGGGGCTGCTCGGAGAGTTCCACCATACCTCTTACAGGTGACTTTTCTGGTAAGCCCAGCTGGTATCTGTCTAGCTTTGTTCAACAGCAGCCTCTGGAGGCAGCCTCCCAGCAAGTGTCATCAGTATCCCCGTGGGCAATGCAGGGGTCGCTAAACTAGCCTTAGCCCATTGGCACTGCTGCAGGAAGGCTCCAGCTTGGGAGTCCCAGCCCCTATAGTTCATGCCCGCTAGCCTCAGCTTACTGATTGTGGACCAGTTCCGGCCTGGCAAAACCAGCAAACTTCTTAGCTATCCCAGTGGGCAACAGCTATCCCAAAGAGGGCTGGATCCCAGGCTTGGGGAGGGCCTCCTTCCTCCATCAGCCCAGGGGTTGTCAGGGTGGAAAATTTTCTTCTGCCCTATGGTCCTTCTAGCTGGATTTAGAATCAAATTGACATGAGACAGATTAACAGGAGAAAATCACATTTAATAGGTGTACATATGGGGAATCCACACAGACATGAAGTTCCAAAGACAATGAGGCAACAGGAAGCTTATATGAGCTAAAAGGGGTGGGGGTGGTTCGAGGACACAAAGAGGAGAAAGCTCATTAGCAGGAAGGTGAAAGGAGGTATCACTTTTAACTTATTTTTATCTGGAAAATGTACCTGAAAGATCCATTCTCATATCTCCTAAAAATGAATGTTGAGGAAATAGTACAAAGTGTAACATGCCAGAGAAATTTATTTTCCCAGTCAAGAACCCAAGTGCATTATAAATTTAACCCAAAAGTTCAGGAATCCACTGGCCTTGGGGATTGAGTTTGTGAAAAATAGGGCATTAATCAGCCAGTACTCAACTTCACTGCCTCATGGACCCTGAAGTTTCAGAGTATGGCTTCTGTGTGGAGACTCGTTGACCTACAGGTTTAGTAGACAAGGGACTGAGACTGTTCATTCTTTTTAAAAATATTAGTCATGGAATAGTATTTGATATCTTCTGAAAGCAAGTTCTCATGGACTTTAGGGGGGCATTCTCCCTATCACTTTTTTTTTTTTTAGAGATTTTATTTATTTATTTATTTGAGAGAGAGAGAATGAGAGAGAACACATGAGAGGGGATAGGGTCGGAGGGCAAAGCAGACTCCCCGCCGAGCAGGGAGCCCGATGCGGGACTCGATCCCGGGACTCCAGGATCATGACCTGAGCCGAAGGCAGTCGCTTAACCAACTGAGCCACCCAGGCGCCCCTCTCCCTATCACTTTTTTATTTTTTTTATTTGCAAGAGAGAGCACAGGCATTCTCCCTATTACTTTTTTATTTTTTTTAATTTGACAGAGAGAGCACGAGCGGGGGCAGAGGGAGAAGGAGAAGCAGACTCCCTCTTGAGCAGGGAGCCCTACACAGGGCTGAAATCCCAGGACCCCGAGACCTGAGCCGAAGGCAGACGCTTAACCAACTGAGCCACCCAGGTGTCCCACTCACTATTACTTTTGTAAGGAGTTATTAATACAGAAGTTTGAGGCCACATATTCTAAAATTCAGCTTGAGCAACAGAGTAACAATCTGCTGGGATCCTACTATGTGAAACATACAATGGGACAAAGATGGACCCAATTCCTACCCTTAAGGGGTCTATAATCTAGTAAAGAAGAGACTCATCTATATGACAAATAGCATGTAGGACAAGATGAAGTGAGTGGTAAATAAGAAGCATGGCAGCCATGGGAAAGCGCCTCCTACCCTTCTAGCTGCAGGGCGCATAGCTGACTAAGGCCACAACTCTTATGCCCTTGACGGTCACACAGTTTTTTGCTCAAGCCACTACCCCACAGGCTTCTTCTAGGTAACCACTGATGGTGGCAGGGATACTAAAGCAGCTCATTTCTGGGGAGAAGCTGAACCCCTCCAATGGAAGACTTTGGCTTGAGGATTCATCAACAGCCTCACAGAACTTTCCATAGAACTACACTGCATCCAACTTCCTTCCTTCCTTCTCTCTCCTTCACTCAGAGCCAGACTTGATTCTAGTCTGATGGCTCCCAGCCTTGCCCAGCTCTCTCCTCATTTTGTTTTTTCAGACATTTTCCTTAATAAAGTTGTTGCACATATAATCCCATCTTGGCTTGGCTTCTTGGGGGACCCAAACTTACACACAGAGGTACAAGCAACATGTATGAAAATACAGAAGGTTGAAATATTAATTCTGAAAATCTGCTTCAGAGAAAGTATGTTTTAATCCGGACCTTAAAGAAAGAGTTGGATTTTGGTAGGAGAAAATGCAGGACGAAGACAGGCTGTGCAATGGGATAGCAAATGACATGATTAGAGCAAGTAGCCCAGCATGGCTAAAATGTAAGATGCCTAGCAGAAAATAATGGGAAACAAATGTACATATGCAAAGGGGCCAGGAGAACGTTTTCAAATGCTATGCTAAGAAAAGTAGTTCTTTCTTTTTTTTTTTTTTAAAGATTTATTTATTTGACAGAGAGAGACACAGCGAGAGAGGGAACACAAGCAGGGGGAGTGGGAGAGGGGGAAGCAGGCTTCCTGCGGGGCAGGGAGCCCGATGCGGGGCTCGATCCCAGGACCCTGGGATCATGACCTGAGCCGAAGGCAGCCGCTTAACGACTGAGCCACCCAGGCGCCCCGAAAAGTAGTTATTTCTTAATCATTTTAGCATTTTGAATAAGAAATTGAAAAAAAAAAGCTATCTCAGGCAGGAGGCTTTGACTGTTTAAAAGTGCCTTTAAACAGATTTTATTGCCTCACATTCCAAGAGGTGAGGTAAGGAAGGCATTTGGGTAGGTAGATCAATTTAATGATATTCACCAAGGACCTGGGTTTTCCATCTCTACTTTTCGCTTTGTACAATGTTGGTTCTTTATAAGTATGATCTTTTCAAGGTAGAAAGATGGTTCCCAGTAGTATTAGGGGCTGCATGTTTACCTGTTTAAAAATGAGACATTAGCAGCTTTCCATAATTCTCGCTTATGAGAAAAGAAGAAGCTTCCTGACATCTGTTGCAAACTTTCTTAGCCTCTTTATGAGTTACAATTGGGTCACATACCCGTCCCTGTCCCTTATCCAATGAATAGTGAAGGTGTGGGAAACTAGACCAGTTAGACCAGTCAAGGTATTATTGGGCAAATGGACTATTTGATGAATGAATAAATAATCATAATTGGGGATCTACTAGGAGAAACTTGGGAGGACGCGCCAAGACACCCAACAAAGTTCACTGTAATGATAAAGGACTTTTAGGAAGAGAATTTAGGGGAAGTATGGAAAAAGAATTGGAGAAAAAGAGATTAAAACAGAGTGGCTGGTTGGAAAGCTTTTGAGAACAAGAGTCACTGCAAAATGATGAATAACAAAGAGAAAAAAATGTAGGAGGTTGATGAGGGAAATGTTATAAAGAGTCTTTGCTATGAAATAAAATGTGTGTGTCCATAGGACCCATGGTAAGGATAGACGTATCTGTACCTCTATTTCTATTTGGGATAGAGAAGCAGGAATTAAAGACCAAACTGCTCTACCCTAGTTATCTGTATCTATCAGCTCTGCACAAATAGGCCTACATCTTCCTTTCCAGCTATGAAATCTTTGACTTGATGGAAAAAATTATTTTCCTTCTGGAATCACTTCTAGGAAATGTCCCTAATTTAACTCCACCAATTTTGTAATTGATCAGTACAATTAGAAGGACTCCCTAGGGTGCCTCAACTAATCTGAAAACATGTGAAAACCAGTAATTCTGCAAGTGTACAATTGTATAAATGCAAACAGCCAGCATTGTCTCAGTCCTTAAAGAATTCACAGCTGGTGGTAGGTGAGGCATGATTTAGCTAAGGACAATCCAGGAAGTGTGGTTATAAATGTATGCACTGGAGAGGCACTGGGGAGGGGAGCTAGGAAATGTTCTGGACTCCAGAAGCACTCGGGAGACACCGAGTCTTAACTGGAGAATAGAAGGCGGTCAGAGGATGGAGGATGGGGGAGTAGAAAGAGAGAAATTTTCCTGCCTAAGGGATTAGATCAATGGGCCAAGGCAACACCTGGTAAGGATTTGCGAAACACCTCTCAGCTCACCCATGTGTTCTTATGGATTCTTACAGGCCCAGCATTCAGCCATGACCGCCTCTTGGATTCACTCTCCACAGACTTGGCAGGAATGACTGGCTTGAAGTTTTTCAAAATGAAATAATTTTGTTATCTGCAAACCATGGAGAGTCAATGTCCCTGGTTTCAACAGTAGCAGAAAGAACATGCTCTGGGTTTGGCTCAGCTTGCCAAAGAGTTCTCTTAGAGGGCTGGAAAGAGAAGGAAAGGGGACACACACACACAAAACAACAACACGAAAATGAAAATCATATTGAAAAACTAATTTGCTTATGTGTTGGACACTTATATGACAGACTTCAACTGTATTCCTATTTTCAGGTACTTGGGCAGCCCAAAACACAAAGCTAAGAAGGTCAAGAGTTCATATCAAATTCAAGAACTTCAACCTTCCTGTGCCATTTACAGATCAATCCACAATCCATTCTCTTGTAAGCATCTATGGAGTACTTGTAAGCCCTGATAAAGGATTTGGTTCACAGTCCTGAATAAGCAACATTCCCTGGTATCTGAAGCTTGCCATCTGAAAGATTTAAACTTCAAAATGTGAGTTATTATGATATAAATTAACATTTAAATCTCAAAAATCGCACACTTTATAAAATGTTTTTCCTAAGGTCATTGCCTTTAGGCAGATTTCATTGTGTAGACATCAACTGATTAATGACGCATTGCTTACTGAGACTTTCAAAAATAGGCAGTTTCACACCGAATCTTTGAGTGATAGTGATTTTCTAGGATAAAAATCCTTTCACTGGGGCGCCTGGGTGGCTCAGTTGGTTAAGCGACTGCCTTCGGCTCAGGTCATGATCCTGGAGTCCCGGGATCGAGTCCCGCATCGGGCTCCCTGCTCGGCGGGGGGTCTGCTTCTCCCTCTGACCCTCTTCCCTCTCGTGCTCTCTGTCTCTCATTCTCTCTCAGATAAATAAATAAAAAATCTTAAAAAAAAAAAAAATCCTTTCACTGCCTACACTACATACTTGACCCCAGAGACAACTTAATTGTGCAGAGAGAAAGACTAAACAGTAGTGATAGCTTCCAAACATCTCTATCAACCTATGAATAATATTTGCTAATTGCAATGCAATGTCTTGGGGGGGGGTTGGGGGGGGCTGGGAGAAGCTCATCTGCACGTTGAAGAAATCACCTCCGCACACTTCTCCGTTCTCCCTTTCTCAAATCAGGAAGAGAAGTCACGGTCGGAAAGGCCCTCGCCGCGCCGGGGCCAACGGAGCATGCTCAGTCGCCGGGCCGCTTCCCGGGCTCTCCGCGAGCTCCAGCTTGCCCTGCGCTCAGGCAAGCGCCCGGGCTGTGCCGCAGCTGGTCCTCGTTGCTGGAAAGCTGCTCTCTGCCCGCTAACGTGCGGCTTTAGGATCGTCAGCTGCGGCCGCGCAGCCCCGCGCCCCCGGGCCGCACTCCGCCTGCGCAGCGTGGGGCTCGTGCTCAGCACCCCCGGGGTGCACGCTGCAGCCCGGTGCTTCTAGCAGCTGCTGGGTGAGGGAGCCGAAATGACAGGCTCGCGGTTAACCGTGAAGGGCGGGTGAGAGCCACTTGTCTTCTGAGCCTGAGAGAGAGGAGGTGTGTCGCGGGAGAGAGGACCCTGGGAAGATTCAAGCTCCAACCTTGGCTTCCTTCTTGACTTCTTGTCACTCCGGCATTGCCGGCCCTTGACTTGGAAAGGATGGTTACGGTAGTAACGAAGCGGGTGTACTGCTTGAACTTCAGGTAAGGAGGGCTCCTTTGCATGCTTTTCTCTTTTCAGTGCTTTTGCTAGCTCTGAAATCCACAGCTGGGAAAGGTTTTGTGACTACTAGCCTTGTGCTCACATTGCAAGTTTGCTTTTAACGGAGACTGAAAAACAGGACTTGTGTGATTTAAAAATCCTTGCCGGATGAAGTTGAAGTAAGCAGTAGTGTTCTTCATTACCTCTGTTACTCTTAACCCTGTCCCCGACCTGCTTGGTAAAATTTAGGTCTCTATTTACAAGATGAGGTTAAAAGGACTTAAAAAACTCCTGGCATATTCTAAAGAAAGATACTTTATGCCCTATAGGCAAATGGATATCATAATTGGCAGCCTTTTCGAAATGATTGATTTCACTTACAGCCCAGAGAGAAGAATATTAAAATTCAACATCAATCTTGCTCAGCATTGAACTTCAATTGACTAGAAAGGAAACGTTCATACTACAGGTATCTGGTTATTTGTAAAAAGAAATGTTCAGGGTTTAACTCCCGAGAGATCAATAGGAGTCCCCAAATTTAAAGAAAAAAATAGCACCCCTCATATCCTTTGGGTCTTGAGCAGGATAGCTTCTCCACAGAGGCATCAGCTAAAAAGTAAACATGTAAATCGACTTCGTGGTTGCAAATTATTATTTCTGATAAAAGCTGGAGTCAACATCTTCAGATGGATCTTCACGTAAAAGAAAAAAGAGGCTTTCAGGGGCGCCTGGGTGGCTCAGTTGGTTAAGCGACTGCCTTCCGCTCGGGTCATGATCCCGGGATCCTGGGATCGAGTCCCGCATCGGGTTCCCTGCTCAGCGGGGAGCCTGCTTCTCCCTCTCCCACTCCCCCTGCTTGTGTTCCTGCTCTCACTGTCTCTGTCTAATAAATAAATAAAATCTTAAAAAAAAAAAAAGGCTTTCAGAACATAAAGAGTATTCAAATAAGTGTAAACTCTGCACTACCAAAGAAATTGTTCAAAATGACATGTAAGAGTGGCTGCAGTTTCCATCACTGTTAATTCATCTGGAAGTTTTGAGAGAAAGGATCACTTTACCAAGTAAACCCCAACCTACTCAGCAAGAGTGGGTCTACAAGTATTCACTAACATTTAGCGATTGTAATCAAATGGGGCAGAAAAATGTTTTCTTTCTAATCAGCTGTTAGATTTATTTCCTCAATTTAAAGATAAACTTATTAATAACTCATTTAAAAACAGTATGTTATTTCTCTAAGACAGCAAGGACCCAAACTGAAAAAAATATCTCTTGGAGTGATAGAGGAAGGAAAAAGATAAGGAAATACTTCATGGAAATACTTGACTGGAAAAAAAGTTAGAATTTCTGGACAGATTATTGCTTTTAAGGCCTTTTTATTTATTTGGGGAGGCTTGATGTTTAGTCATTTATATTTAATTAAGTTTTTATGTTCAAGTATGATTAACATACAGTGTTATATTAGTTTCAGGTGTACAATATAGTGATTCAACAATTCTACACAGGACTCAGTGCTCAGTATAAGTGTCGTAATCTCCTTCACCTATTTCATCCATTCTCTTCCTCCCCTAAAGCCTTCATTTTTTAAAATTTTATTTTATTATGTTATGTTAGTCACCATACAATACATCACCAGTTTTCGATGCAGTGATCCACGATTCATTGTTTTTGTACAACCCCCAGTTAAAGCCGCCTTTTTTTTTTTTTAACATAACAGGTGTTTGTGATCCATTCTCTTGTGGGTCCATTTAACTGTGAATAAGTGAACAACTTCTTGTAAGAAAGGGTGAGGGATCAAGGTTGCCCAGACCTAAAAATTCCTATTTCTAGTTTATTTTGTAGGGGCTGGAACCAACTACCTTGAGTTCAACAGGCTTTGTTCCACAGAAAGGATAAAGTTCTTTAAAGTCTCGTTACTAGCCTAGGAACTGGGAGAAATCCATTCCTTCCTCCCTTTTCTGGTGTAACTATTCTGGCTCTATACATTCCTGACACCCTGAGTTCTGAACTCTCGGCTGACCTGTGGCAAGACAAAAGCTGTCAGGGACTCTGAGGTTAATAGTCTGGCCTCTGATTTTTACAGGTTCATACTACCTGAACACAAACCCAGGTGTCCCTCAGTGGAATTAACAGAAGAAGCACCTTTTTCAGAAGCTCCAAAAGACCCGGGGTTCTACTGAGAAAAACTATCATCTGAGGCCTGCCTCTGCTCGTTCTTGGTCTCTTTCTGTGGAATGGTTTCTGAGAGGTGCTTTTTTCCCTTGCCTAATTAGTAGTGATCATTCTGGTTCTAGTTAGACATAAAGTTTGTTCTAATACTAAGAACTACTCTCAGCCATCACCTAGAAGGGAGTCCTAATGATCAGTTGGAAGAAGAAGGAAACAGGAAACAACGTTATTCTACATTTGGATGTTAGGTAGGCCATTCGGTTCCTTCTCCTCTTCTCTCCCCTGTCATCCAACTATGATAAACAAATCATGACACATGATGAGGATTCCAGTGCAACTCTTTGTTTCCCTTTAGAAGAGTTGAGAATGGTGGTGGGGCTATCCCAGCCTTTGTTACTAACCTGTCCCAGTCTTACTACCCACTGTTCATGGTTCTTCCATATCCGATAGAAAACAGGTGGGATGTCACAAACACCCTCAGTCTGTGAAGGAAACACTTGAAATATAATGAATTTCATTTTTCCTCCTAACAATCAAATAGTACTAGAACTTTAGTCCTAATAGGTATAGTTTTCCAGTCTTTTCCTTTATTAAATAAGAACTTCTGTCTGCTTCTCTATTTCTGCCACTGTTTCGGAGATAGGCTCAAGTAGTTTTAGGATTCGAACCCAGTTCAACTGCAATATGTTGATCCTCAAAACCTAGATCAGGATAAATCCCATATATTTTCAAGAGAGGAGGTACATGATCAGAAATGTTTCCATTTTAATAATTACATAGAACTTTCTCAGCTATCCCTCCCATCAGACTGTTTGTAGCAGTCTAAAAAGAGCTAATCAGCTATCTTTATGGCATGAAATGTGTCAGTCACTGATTGCCTTTGATTTAATAAATGAGTTTTCCTGGATAAAGAAGATGTATATATATACAATGGAATATTATGCAGCCATCAAAAGGAATGAGATCTTGCCATTTGCAACGATGTGGATGGAACTGGAGGGTATTATGTTGAGCGAAATAAGTCAAACAGAAAGACATGTATCATATGATCTCACTGATATGAGGAATTCTTTTTTTTAAAGATTTTATTTATTTATTTGAGAGAGAATGAGATAGAGCACATGAGAGGGGGGAGGGTCAGAGGGAGAAGCAGACTCCCTGCTGAGCAGAGAGCCCGATGCGGGACTTGATCCAGGGACTCCAATCATGACCTGACCCGAAGGCAGTCGCTTAACCAACTGAGCCACCCAGGCACCCGATATGAGGAATTCTTAATCGCAGGAAACAAACTGAGGGTTGCTGGAGTGGGGGGTGGGGTGGGAGGGATGGGGTGACTGGGTGATAGACACTGGGGAGGGTATGTGCTCTGGTAAACGCTGTGAATTGTGCAAGACTGTTGAATCTCAGATCTGTACCTCTGA